>NC_086447.1:826128745-826391245 GCF_028390025.1 Pseudophryne corroboree
TTTCATTTCAAAACTGTTCTACTTTTGACCCCTAGCGTATGTCTCCTCTTACTAGCAGGCTGACACAGGGAAAAAGTGTGAGCTCACTAAAATCGAAGTTGTCCACAGCTGAACAGCATAGGCATGTGCAGTCTGAAAAGAAAGCCCTGGGGAATACAGTCCTGGGAAATTATACGGTATGTGGTAAACTTTCCTGGTAACATTTCATCTGAAAACTCTCAGCTAAGAGGAAAGAAATACACTTGAGCGGCTGTAACTCTTTGTTTCTTGACAGTCAGTGAGAAACACAAGGTGTAAAAGTTTACTATTCCAAGACAAATGAAAACTAGCACATAATTGTTGAGGATGTGGTTACTTTGTCAGTATGTAGAATATAAACGTCATACTGTATTTTATTAATTTTACAATTACAATATCAATTTTAAGCCTGTCTGATATTTTTTCTGTAATCAGAACAAACTGGAGTTTGGCTATAGATTATCCTGTTCCTTTGGTTACCGCCTCCTCCTTTGTGCTTTATTAATTGGAAATTACTATTACTTCGTAACTACAGTGCGATGGCTTCTCTATGCTTTATCACTGTATAATTTTTTTTGCTCTTGCACACTGTGTAATTCTGAATTGATGCTTCATATATATATTTTAAGATAAGGAATGACATAACCCCAGATCAGGGGCAAAGCTAAAAGCACTTGAGCTCCAGTACAAAATGTTAGAAGTCCTAATTATTACCCCCTTGAACTGAGACAGAAGAACCCTTGAAGCAGAGTGCCTCATTATGAAGTACCGTAACGGCCAAGACACAAAGTGATTTTTTCTTTGATGTTGTTTGATTTGCACGGGTATGTCTAGATTATTGCCAAAGCGCAAATGTTTTGGAGCAGTATGGTTGGTTGTTTTCTGCACAGCACAAGGTTGCATTGTCTGAAGGGAGAAGTGATGGAGTTTCTAGCAAAGCACTAAGCTAGATTTTAGCTGGTGCCCCTTAAACAACATGGGAACTGGGCAATCACACATTCTGGGCTCCACTGGTTATATGCATGCTGGGCTCCACCCAGGAGCAGTGACGCTATAGGCATTTACCTATATGGCTTACGCCAGGGCCAGCTCTGGTTATGGGCATGCTGATCTCCCCCCAGGAGCAGTGCCACCATAGGCATTCACCTATATGTCCTATGCCCAGGGCCAGCTTTGGTTATGTGCAGTGCATGCTGGACTCCACCCAGGAGCAATGCTGCTATAGGCATTCACCTATATGGCCAAGCCCAGTTATGGCCTCTGGTTATCTGCATGCTGGGCTCCACCCAGGGCCAGATTAAAGACCACATGGGCCTGGAGCTGAACATTTTCAAGGGTATATACTGAGAAGGGGAGGAGCTGTGACCAGTGCTGTGTGTATGTGGCCAGAGCCATGTGGACATGTACACCCTATACACTATGAGCCCCATTGTTCCCCTAAAGACATAAACACAGAAAAATTGCATAATTTTGTGAGAAAACGACAAAAACTATTTTAATACTTATGATTTATTATTGTTTGGCCAGCTGAGCAAGCAGGTCATCATCATGTGGCCAGAATGATGGACCCATTTTTATGTGGCTGCTTCGAGCTGTGACTCCATCTGCCACATTATTAATCTGGCTCTAGCTCCAGGGGCAGTGCTGCCATAGGCATTCATCTTCATGGCCTACGCCCAGGGCCAGTTCTAGTTATGTGTATGCTGGGCCCCACCCATGATAAGTGCCGTGTTAGGCATTCATCTTCATGGCCTACGCCCAGGGCCAGTTCTAGTTATGTGTATGCTGGGCCCCACCCATGATAAGTGCCGTATTAGGCATTCATCTTCATGGCCTACGCCCAGGGCCAGTTCTAGTTATGTGTATGCTGGGCCCCACCCATGATAAGTGCCGTGTTAGCCATTCATCTATATGGCCTAAGCCCAGGGCCGGCTATGGTTACATGCAGTTTTGCAAAATTAAGATTCCATTTTTGCGGAGTGATATCTTTAAATTAGATAATGGATGTGGAGCGTTACATTTTAAGGGTGTTCCTTGCTGTACTTGACAAAAGATGAACATTATTATAGACCCATTTTCCAACAGACACAGCCAGGAGCGGATTAAGATTAGAAGGGGACCTGCAAGTCCGTTCCTCTCTGCTGCGCAACTGCAAGAAGACTGCGGCACTGTACCAAAGTCTACTGTGGATGCGCGAGTCTCTGGGGACATGGTGCCTGGACACAGAACCTTCACCCATTATAGATGCCTCAATGGACCAGTGACGTGCGGTAAGGTGAGGCAGAGCCTTTCCTGTCATTCTAACGTATACTCCAGAGTTTTGACTGTATAAAGTATTTGAAAAATACAAAGAATATATTAGAAATATTTTCTTTGTATTATTCTAATCATTTTTACAGTCAAAACTCTGGAGTAAACAGTCTATGACAGGTAAGGCAGTGCCACCCCTGCCCAGTGGTGCAAGTAGAAAAAATGTCTTATAGGTACTGTGTGCGCGCGCCATAAAATGGGTGTGGCCAAATGCCACATGGGGCGTGGCCAAATGCCACATGGGGACGTGATACACATATGGGGGGAGGGACAGATTCACATATGACCCCAACAGTGCCAGATACACGTTGCTCCACAGTGCCAGATATACATTGCCCCACAGTGCCAGATACACATTGCCTCACTGTGCCAGATACACAAATGCCCCCAGAGTGCCAGATATTGCCTCACAGTGCCAGATACACATTGCCCCCACAGTGCCAGGTACACAAATGCCCCCACAGTGTCAGATAGACATTGCCGCCAGTGCCAGATAAAGAAATGCCCCCCCAGTGCCAGATACACATGTCCCCCCAGTGCCAGTTATGCGCCAAGTGCCAGGTATACATGTCCCCCCAGTGCCAGATATGCCCCAAGTGCCAGGTACACATGCCCCCCCCCCCAGTGCCAGATATGCCCCCAGTGCCAGATATGCCCCCAGTGCCAGGTATACATGCCCCCCCAGTGCCAGATATGCCCCCAGTGCCAGGTATACATGTAGCACCTCTCCCCTCCCCTCCTGCTCACCGCTGCTCCTGTTTGTCTCCTGTGTGTGTCTGTGTGAGGGGAGGAGAGCGCAGCCTGCGCCTCTCCTTCCTCTCAGTCTCCGGCAGGCGGCGGTGTAGATGTCTCAGTTCAATTCAGCGCCGATCCGTGAGCCAATCAGAGCTTGCGGTCCGCGAGCTCTGATTGGCTCACGGGCGGCGCTGAATTGAACAAAGACACAGAGGGGCAGGAGACGCGCAGGCTGCGCTCTCCTCCCCTCTCATTGGCGGCGGTGAGCAGCAGAGGGAGGGAGGGACGGGGAGCGGCGGCCCGTCGGTGTGGGTACGGCGTACCCACAGCTAAATTCTTAAGGGTACGCCGTACCCACCCGTACCCACACACTTGCACCGCTGCCCCTGCCTACCTTATCTGCACATCTCTGATCAAAACTCACCAAATTTCCAGCATTACATACTGCTGCACCTGTGTATAATGCCCTTGGGCTCATATATTGGGGGTCATTCCGAGTTGTTCGCTCGGTATTTTTTTTCGCATCGCAGCGATTTTCCGCTTAGTGCGCATGCGCAATGTCCGCAGTGCGACTGCGCCAAGTAAATTTGCTATGCAGTTAGGAATTTTACTCACGGCTTTTTCTTCGTTCTGGTGATCGTAATGTGATTGACAGGAAGTGGGTGTTACTGGGCGGAAACTGGCCGTTTTATGGGTGTGTGCGGAAAAACGCTACAGTTTCTGGGAAAAACGCGGGAGTGGCTGGAGAAACGGAGGAGTGTCTGGGCGAACGCTGGGTGTGTTTGTGACGTCAAACCAGGAACGAAACTGACTGAACTGATCGCAGATGCCGAGTAAGTCTGGAGCTACTCAGAAACTGCTAAGAGAGGTGTAATCGCAATATTGCGAATACGTCGTTCGCAATTTTAAGAAGCTAAGATTCACTCCCAGTAGGTCGGCGGCTTAGCGTGAGTAAATCTGCTAAAAGCAGCTTGCGAGCGAACAACTCGGAATGAGGGCCATTGTGTGTACATCTGGCTCTGGTACTAGCCAGTGCCTCCTCCGCCATTTACCTCACCGCATGTCCCTGCAATGGATGCACCCCTATCAGCAAGATGTCTGGACTGTTGTCAGGTGTATAGAAAGCAGCACAACTAGTCACACATTGAGGCATGAGGTATTAACTCTGAGTGAAGCTAAAGGCTGATTTTTGGCAGAATCTCCAATTTTGCTACTTGTACTTCATGCAGGCATAAGACATACAATAAGTATACACATAACAGTTACTTCTGGTGTATTATGTAACTCAGTAACGCACCTTGAACAGTATAAGCCAAGTATTAAAATCCAGTAGGAAAAGTTTTCTTGCTTCACAAGCTACACACAGAAGAAGGGACTGCAGAGATAATAAGATCATCTCCCAGATATGCCAGGAATATATTTGTAACATCGCTATTAATAGAATACAGGTTATCAAATCACATTTGACAGTTTCATCCAGACAATATGAAATTAGCCAGCCTGCAGCTTCCGCTATCAGATTATCAAATATTTCTAAATATAGTTTAAAGTTCTATTATTGGTCAGTCATTTGTCAGACACACATTTTTCTAAGCCAAAAACATTCATTAGTAAACAATTATAATTATACCAGAAGCCTGCTTTGTGTGACTATACAGTATATGATCTTCAATTGAATCATAATATTGCCTCTTGTAAAAGACCAAACCTGCTGGCAGATTTTCATACTGTATATAAATCCCTATACAAACATATGTTGTATTGTATATTCATTCAAATATGCCAGCTTTTGAGGTGCATTTGACTAGATATTTTTATTATCATTCTTGTCTTTGGATGGATGAGGACAGAACAACTTCTAGCCAATCAGGTCATCTGAATGCTCAGAGAGGCACACACCAATTCTGGGCATGGCCATAATGATAATTGATAAGTCATTAGGATGCAGTGTTAGACTGGGGCATAAAGGGCACACCGGGTGAATGAAGTGGTAGGGGCCCATGTTTAGGGGTGTGGTCAGCCACCACAGAGGCTTGACTAACCATTAAAGGGTGCATGGTCTGTGCCCTTTGAAAAATATATATAGTAAATACTCATTTACCAGAAATACCAGATTAATAACAGCAATGCACTGCAGAAAATACACCATAGTCCTGTGCAGTATTAGGTAACATATTATGTATAATGTGTAATTCAAGAGCACAGTCTGGAATCTGATGCTTAGAGGAGGCAGTTGGCCCGCAGACAGAGGGGCCCACTGGGGTTTTCTGCTGTACACCTGTGGGCCAATCTAATTCTGGGGATGCAGTCAAAATGCCGGCGTTTGGGATCCTGATGTTCAGGAGGCCGACGCCGGAATTCCGACAGCCAGCGTTTTGCCAACGGCCGGCATACCGACACCCACCCCTAATTCCCACTCGGTTGGTGGGTCCACGCCACCAACCAATTGGGAATAGAACTTGTGGCGAGCGGCCCGCAGCATGGCAAGCACAGTGAGCCCGCAAGGGGATTCGCTGCCTTACTGCCGGTATTCCGACAGACGGGATGCCGCTGTTGCTATACTGAGAGCCGGCATCCTGTCTGCCGGTATATCATATCGGACACTAACTCTGTTAGGATGTAATGGTGGTGACATTTACGTTGATAGAAAGGTAGTATATAACTCTGCCTATTGTCAAATAGGCAGTGTTTCCTTTACCTAGAGCTAAGCCTATAATTGCGTACAGACTGTGGGGCCTAATAGCAGTGATGGCGCATAAAATAAAAACACAATTTACCACTACAGTCGTGTCAGGCCAGCCCTTCAGACAAAAAGCTGGCGTTGTCTGTTCCCCATTAATACTCTTTTGTTGATTGTTTACTGCAGCGGAGGTAGAAGGAACTCAGATGTGTTAGCTATCTGGGCCTAAGATTTACAGAGACAAATTGTTCTTTGAATTAAGTTTTTTTTTCTTAATGTAAGTTTTAAAAAATGTTTTTTTTACATTCTTTATTTAAATTTTATTTTATTTTTACGCTTTCTTTTAAAACATCTTTCCTTCTACACTAGTGTAACTGAAAGTACAAATCTTGCAAGCTGGTTCTGCGCACATCTGCAACGGCTGACCTAATGAAGAGGCAAGTTAACCTATGGTGCCCCAAGCCAGCACCGGCCGTGTTTTATTTTCTTGTCAATTTGACTGAAATGATTTCTGGTCATTGCCACAGTAAGGGGCCTATAGATAAACAGACTCCTAAGTTTTGATCCAATAAATTACACTACTTGGATTTAATGATTTTGGCACGCCTGATCCAAACCCTACCACTGACCTGATTTAAGTAAGGCATAAAAAAAACCCAATAGAACAAGTTAAACACCTGGCACCCATTAACTGAACGCCGCATCAATAATATCTAAGGCATAACCGTAGCCACTTACATTTGTATGCTTGCATAAAGATATGATCTTTGTGGAGAGCATGCAAGGTTTTCAGTAGAGATGAGCGGGTTCGGTTTCTCTGAATCCGAACCCGCCCGAACTTCATGTTTTTTTACACGGGTCCGAGCGACTCGGATCTTCCCGCCTTGCTCGGTTAACCCGAGCGCGCCCGAACGTCATCATCACGCTGTCGGATTCTCGCGAGGCTCGGATTCTATCGCGAGACTCGGATTCTATATAAGGAGCCGCGCGTCGCGGCCATTTTCACACGTGCATTGAGATTGATAGGGAGAGGACGTGGCTGGCGTCCTCTCCGTTTAGAAATTAAAATAGATAGGAGAGTGAGAGTGAGACACTTCATTTACTTACTGGAGCTTAGGAGGAGTTATACTAGTGACTGATGACCAGTGACCTGACCACCAGTGCAGTTTTATAATTTATTATTATTTAATAATCCGTTCTGTTCTTGTTCTCTGCCTGAAAAAAACGATACACAGTGACTCAGTCACACTCACATACCATATCTGTGCTCAGCCCAGTGTGCTGCATCATCTATGTATAATATCTGACTGTGCTCACACAGCTTAATTGTGGGGGAGACTGGGGAGCAGTTATAGGTTATAGCAGGAGCCAGGAGTACATATTAAACAGTGCACACTTTTGCTGCCAGAGTGCCACTGCCAGTGTGACTGACCACTGACCACTGTGACCAGTGACCTGACCACACTGACCACCAGTATAGTATATTGTGATTGAATGTCTGCCTGAAAAAGTACACTCGTCGTGTGACTTGTGTGGTGTTTTTTTATTCTATAAAAATTAAAAAACTCATTCTGCTGACAGACAGTGTCCAGCAGGTCCGTCATTATATAATATATACCTGTCCGGCTGCAGTAGTGATATATATATATTTTTTATATCATTATTTATCATCCAGTCTATACTAGCAGCAGACACAGTACGGTAGTTCACGGCTGTAGCTACCTCTGTGTCGGCACTCGGCAGTCCATCCATAATTGTATACCACCTACCCGTGGTTTTTTTTTTCTTTCTTCTTTATACATACTACATCTCATTATCATCCAGTCTATATTAGCAGCAGACACAGTACAGTACGGTAGTCCACGGCTGTAGCTACCTCTGTGTCGGCACTCGGCAGTCCATCCATAATTGTATACCACCTACCCGTGGTTTTTTTTTTCTTTCTTCTTTATACATACTACATCTCATTATCAACCAGTCTATATTAGCAGCAGACACAGTACGGTAGTTCACGGCTGTAGCTACCTCTGTGTCGGCACTCGGCAGTCCATCCATAATTGTATACCACCTACCCGTGGTTTTTTTTTTCTTTCTTCTTTATACATACTACATCTCATTATCAACCAGTCTATATTAGCAGCAGACACAGTACAGTACGGTAGTCCACGGCTGTAGCTACCTCTGTGTTGGCACTCGGCAGTCCATCCATAATTGTATACTAGTATCCATCCATCTCCATTGTTTACCTGAGGTGCCTTTTAGTTGTGCCTATTAAAATATGGAGAACAAAAATGTTGAGGTTCCAAAATTAGGGAAAGATCAAGATCCACTTCCACCTCGTGCTGAAGCTGCTGCCACTAGTCATGGCCGAGACGATGAAATGCCAGCAACGTCGTCTGCCAAGGCCGATGCCCAATGTCATAGTACAGAGCATGTCAAATCCAAAACACCAAATATCAGTAAAAAAAGGACTCCAAAACCTAAAATAAAATTGTCGGAGGAGAAGCGTAAACTTGCCAATATGCCATTTACCACACGGAGTGGCAAGGAATGGCTGAGGCCCTGGCCTATGTTCATGGCTAGTGGTTCAGCTTCACATGAGGATGGAAGCACTCAGCCTCTCGCTAGAAAACTGAAAAGACTCAAGCTGGCAAAAGCACCGCAAAGAACTGTGCGTTCTTCGAAATCCCAAATCCACAAGGAGAGTCCAATTGTGTCGGTTGCGATGCCTGACCTTCCCAACACTGGACGTGAAGAGCATGCGCCTTCCACCATTTGCACGCCCCCTGCAAGTGCTGGAAGGAGCACCCGCAGTCCAGTTCCTGATAGTCAGATTGAAGATGTCAGTGTTGAAGTACACCAGGATGAGGAGGATATGGGTGTTGCTGGCGCTGGGGAGGAAATTGACCAGGAGGATTCTGATGGTGAGGTGGTTTGTTTAAGTCAGGCACCCGGGGAGACACCTGTTGTCCGTGGGAGGAATATGGCCACTGACATGCCTGGTGAAAATACCAAAAAAATCAGCTCTTCGGTGTGGAAGTATTTCAACAGAAATGCGGACAACAGGTGTCAAGCCGTGTGTTGCCTTTGTCAAGCTGTAATAAGTAGGGGTAAGGACGTTAACCACCTCGGAACATCCTCCCTTATACGTCACCTGCAGCGCATTCATAATAAGTCAGTGACAAGTTCAAAAACTTTGGGCGACAGCGGAAGCAGTCCACTGACCAGTAAATCCCTTCCTCTTGTAACCAAGCTCACGCAAACCACCCCACCAACTCCCTCAGTGTCAATTTCCTCCTTCCCCAGGAATGCCAATAGTCCTGCAGGCCATGTCACTGGCAATTCTGACGAGTCCTCTCCTGCCTGGGATTCCTCCGATGCATCCTTGCGTGTAACGCCTACTGCTGCTGGCGCTGCTGTTGTTGCTGCTGGGAGTCGATGGTCATCCCAGAGGGGAAGTCGTAAGCCCACTTGTACTACTTCCAGTAAGCAATTGACTGTTCAACAGTCCTTTGCGAGGAAGATGAAATATCACAGCAGTCATCCTGCTGCAAAGCGGATAACTGAGGCCTTGACAACTATGTTGGTGTTAGACGTGCGTCCGGTATCCGCCGTTAGTTCACAGGGAACTAGACAATTTATTGAGGCAGTGTGCCCCCGTTACCAAATACCATCTAGGTTCCACTTCTCTAGGCAGGCGATACCGAGAATGTACACGGACGTCAGAAAAAGACTCACCAGTGTCCTAAAAAATGCAGTTGTACCCAATGTCCACTTAACCACGGACATGTGGACAAGTGGAGCAGGGCAGGGTCAGGACTATATGACTGTGACAGCCCACTGGGTAGATGTATGGACTCCCGCCGCAAGAACAGCAGCGGCGGCACCAGTAGCAGCATCTCGCAAACGCCAACTCTTTCCTAGGCAGGCTACGCTTTGTATCACCGGTTTCCAGAATACGCACACAGCTGAAAACCTCTTACGGCAACTGAGGAAGATCATCGCGGAATGGCTTACCCCAATTGGACTCTCCTGTGGATTTGTGGCATCGGACAACGCCAGCAATATTGTGTGTGCATTAAATATGGGCAAATTCCAGCACGTCCCATGTTTTGCACATACCTTGAATTTGGTGGTGCAGAATTTTTTAAAAAACGACAGGGGCGTGCAAGAGATGCTGTCGGTGGCCAGAAGAATTGCGGGACACTTTCGGCGTACAGGCACCACGTACAGAAGACTGGAGCACCACCAAAAACTACTGAACCTGCCCTGCCATCATCTGAAGCAAGAAGTGGTAACGAGGTGGAATTCAACCCTCTATATGCTTCAGAGGTTGGAGGAGCAGCAAAAGGCCATTCAAGCCTATACAATTGAGCACGATATAGGAGGTGGAATGCACCTGTCTCAAGCGCAGTGGAGAATGATTTCAACGTTGTGCAAGGTTCTGATGCCCTTTGAACTTGCCACACGTGAAGTCAGTTCAGACACTGCCAGCCTGAGTCAGGTCATTCCCCTCATCAGGCTTTTGCAGAAGAAGCTGGAGACATTGAAGGAGGAGCTAACACGGAGCGATTCCGCTAGGCATGTGGGACTTGTGGATGGAGCCCTTAATTCGCTTAACAAGGATTCACGGGTGGTCAATCTGTTGAAATCAGAGCACTACATTTTGGCCACCGTGCTCGATCCTAGATTTAAAGCCTACCTTGGATCTCTCTTTCCGGCAGACACAAGTCTGCTGGGGTTGAAAGACCTGCTGGTGAGAAAATTGTCAAGTCAAGCGGAACGCGACCTGTCAACATCTCCTCCTTCACATTCTCCCGCAACTGGGGGTGCGAGGAAAAGGCTCAGAATTCCGAGCCCACCCGCTGGCGGTGATGCAGGGCAGTCTGGAGCGACTGCTGATGCTGACATCTGGTCCGGACTGAAGGACCTGACAACGATTACGGACATGTCGTCTACTGTCACTGCATATGATTCTCTCAACATTGAAAGAATGGTGGAGGATTATATGAGTGACCGCATCCAAGTAGGCACGTCACACAGTCC
Source organism: Pseudophryne corroboree (assembly GCF_028390025.1). Classification (NCBI taxonomy): domain Eukaryota; kingdom Metazoa; phylum Chordata; class Amphibia; order Anura; family Myobatrachidae; genus Pseudophryne; species Pseudophryne corroboree. The sequence goes on from NC_086447.1 coordinate 826,139,535, forward strand.
GTACTTATACTGGCAGGAAAAAGAGGCAATTTGGAGGCCCTTGCACAAACTGGCTTTATTCTACCTAAGTTGCCCTCCCACAAGTGTGTACTCCGAAAGAGTGTTTAGTGCCGCCGCTCACCTTGTCAGCAATCGGCGTACGAGGTTACATCCAGAAAATGTGGAGAAGATGATGTTCATTAAAATGAATTATAATCAATTCCTCCGCGGAGACATTGACCAGCAGCAATTGCCTCCACAAAGTACACAGGGAGCTGAGATGGTGGATTCCAGTGGGGACGAATTGATAATCTGTGAGGAGGGGGATGTACACGGTGATATATCGGAGGATGATGATGAGGTGGACATCTTGCCTCTGTAGAGCCAGTTTGTGCAAGGAGAGATTAATTGCTTCTTTTTTGGTGGGGGTCCAAACCAACCCGTCATATCAGTCACAGTCGTGTGGCAGACCCTGTCACTGAAATGATGGGTTGGTTAAAGTGTGCATGTCCTGTTTATACAACATAAGGGTGGGTGGGAGGGCCCAAGGACAATTCCATCTTGCACCTCTTTTTTCTTTAATTTTTCTTTGCGTCATGTGCTGTTTGGGGAGGGTTTTTTGGAAGGGCCATACTGCGTGACACTGCAGTGCCACTCCTAGATGGGCCCGGTGTTTGTGTCGGCCACTAGGGTCGCTTATCTTACTCACACAGCTACCTCATTGCGCCTCTTTTTTTCTTTGCGTCATGTGCTGTTTGGGGAGGGTTTTTTGGAAGGGACATCCTGCGTGACACTGCAGTGCCACTCCTAGATGGGCCCGGTGTTTGTGTCGGCCACTAGGGTCGCTTATCTTACTCACACAGCTACCTCATTGCGCCTCTTTTTTTCTTTGCGTCATGTGCTGTTTGGGGAGGGTTTTTTGGAAGGGACATCCTGTGTGACACTGCAGTGCCACTCGTAGATGGGCCCGGTGTTTGTGTCGGCCACTAGGGTCGCTTATCTTACTCACACAGCTACCTCATTGCGCCTCTTTTTTTCTTTGCGTCATGTGCTGTTTGGGGAGGGTTTTTTGGAAGGGACATCCTGCGTGACACTGCAGTGCCACTCCTAGATGGGCCCGGTGTTTGTGTCGGCCACTAGGGTCGCTTATCTTACTCACACAGCTACCTCATTGCGCCTCTTTTTTTCTTTGCGTCATGTGCTGTTTGGGGAGGGTTTTTTGGAAGGGACATCCTGCGTGACACTGCAGTGCCACTCCTAGATGGGCCCAGTGTTTGTGTCGGCCACTAGGGTCGCTTATCTTACTCACACAGCTACCTCATTGCGCCTCTTTTTTTCTTTGCGTCATGTGCTGTTTGGGGAGGGTTTTTTGGAAGGGACATCCTGCGTGACACTGCAGTGCCACTCCTAGATGGGCCCGGTGTTTGTGTCGGCCACTAGGGTCGCTTATCTTACTCACACAGCTACCTCATTGCGCCTCTTTTTTTCTTTGCGTCATGTGCTGTTTGGGGAGGGTTTTTTGGAAGGGACATCCTGCGTGACACTGCAGTGCCACTCCTAGATGGGCCCGGTGTTTGTGTCGGCCACTAGGGTCGCTTATCTTACTCACACAGCTACCTCATTGCACCTCTTTTTTTCTTTGCGTCATGTGCTGTTTGGGGAGGGTTTTTTGGTAGGGACATCCTGCGTGACACTGCAGTGCCACTCCTAGATGGGCCAGGTGTTTGTGTCGGCCACTAGGGTCGCTTAGCTTAGTCATCCAGCGACCTCGGTGCAAATTTTAGGACTAAAAATAATATTGTGAGGTGTGAGGTAGTCAGAATAGACTGAAAATGAGTGGAAATGATGGTTTTTGAGGTTAATAATACTTTGGGATCAAAATGACCCCCAAATTCTATGATTTAAGCTGTTTTTTAGTTTTTTTGGAAAAAAACACCCGAATCCAAAACACACCCGAATCCGACAAAAAAAATTCGGTTAGGTTTTGCCAAAACGCGGTCGAACCCAAAACACGGCCGCGGAACCGAACCCAAAACCAAAACACAAAACCCAAAAAATTTCCGGCGCTCATCTCTAGTTTTCAGGCAGGGGAAAATCTCATAGCAGTGCAACATAGTCCATACTTGCCGATTTTTGGGCTGCTCTCTCCGGGAGAGAGCAGCCGGTCGGCTCAGCAGGAGAGCGGGCAGTAAATTGACGTGCAGAGGGGGACAGGACGGAGGCGTAACGGGGGCGGGCCAGAGGTGGAACGGGGCGTGGCTGCTGTATCGCTTCATGTAAGCCAAGCCCCCGCTGTGTAATGCCGCTATTACTGGCATTATACAGTGGGGGGCGTGGCTATGATGACGCGATTCAACAAGAATCGCGTCATCGCCTGCCCGGACCGCCCACTTTACTCGCTAAGTGGGTGGCCGGGCAGGGGTTGACCCCTGAAATCGAGAGACTTGCCTGCTCTTTCGAAGGGCCGGGAGGGTCACCCGATTTGCGGGAGCCTCCCGGCCATTCCGGGAGGGTAGGCGAGTATGACATAGTCCCTACAGTTCTAAAGTACACAAACATTTCAGTTAAAGCCAAAACAGATTGAAAACATCTACTGAGACAAACAGCGCAATCACGCGCCTGTCTCTCTGCATTTTGATCGCAACATTTGCTTCTAACTGTGCCAAGATGTCCTTGTTAGACAAAGAGGTGATAAGGCATGTGGCTTCTAAAATAAATGTCTGTATTGGATTACAGATGCGTCTCATCAGTATTGTCTGAACACTAGATTGTTTTGGTACATCCCTTAAATAGAAATGTGAATTGACAATGTACAGTAAGATTGTAAAGGTTCTATCGGTCTTCAGGCTCAGCACAGTACCCCCATGGAATGTGCCAGCAGGACTCTTCACCTCCCCGCAGGACAGACCTGAATGGTCTCCTGACCCTAATAATGGAAAACTCATCCTTGTACGTTTCTAATTAGGAGAAACATTTTTCTAACCACTTCCTCATGTTCTTTCGCCTTAGATATACACTTCACTAGCATCTGCAATTATTATGATCACTGACAAATGTTGAAAGGCAACTATTAGTTTTCAATCAACATCTAATATACTTTAAATTGTAAACCCTTAAAAAAAAAAAAAGAGAGAAGGGAATAATCACACAAAGGGAAAATGTGGAAATCAGATATGGTGGGGAGAATGTGCTCAGTGCCATTTATCACAGAGGCGCTCCCTCTCTGACACAAAGATACGCCTTGGTTCTGGCTTTCCTGGCAACATGTGATATAATATATATACCAATAACTTTGCATTGTGCAACTACTATATACTTTATTAGGGATAAAAACTCTTAATCCCCTATATAAAAACAAATGCAGGGGAGTTTTTATTTGGTTATAATTTTGTTTATTTTTAAGAACAGTAGTTAAAAAAAAACTTTGTTTAACAAAGAAAAAAAATGTGGGGTAAAGTAATAAGGAATACTCATAGCAAGCTATGGTAGTCTTGTCAGTATATATTCATGCCATATCTGGTGCCCATTCCTATGACGATCAGTCACCTATAAAATGTATTATAATAATACAAAGAATGTATTTATGGGTTGTAGTCAAAACTCGCTGTATTTGGAGTGCTTTGCTGCACCAGGGGGGCCCAGGGGAGGCAGCTATGAAATCTGCATCACTGAGGGGGCGGTGCTTACAGTTAGCACTGTCAGGATCAAGCCCGGGAGTGCATATCAGCTAGAGAGCTGAAGGAAGGCTCCGCCTCCAGTCCTCACTGTTGCTGCTGCTGGAGTCTGAGGGCTGGGCAAAACAACACAAGTCTCCTCCCACCAAATAGGCCGCACCACACTGCACAAATTCACCTTCTTTTGCTGTGGCAACCTAAGAAATAAGTGCGACTACCAGAGCTGGCAATTAGCGCAACCATCATTTGAGGCAAACTCAAAAGAGAACACAACCTTTTACAAAGAACCATCTACATGCCCATTGGGATTTGCAATTGGGATTAAACAACTGGTCACATTTTGCAATTTAAAAAAAAAATCAATAATATTCATTTTAAATATTTTAGAATCACACCAGCACGTAAGTAATTTGGCTCACTGATCATTTTTGTAAACAATCTAATTAAACACAATATTATTAAAGAAAAATCCAGTAACAATGCCGTAATGATATTTAATGAAAGCTGTGGGTTTCAGCACTGTCTTACAAAGCAAACAATGTACTTAGATCTACACATATGTAGCTTCCTATATAATTCAGTCTCTAAGGGCAAGAGGGTCTTATGTTGGTACTTAGGCTGTCATGTGCTTCTCGATGAACTTTGACCCCAGAATTTGCCTTACATAAAAGCAAGGTTGTTGGTGTTAACCATTGACCTTGTTCAAAAGAAATGGCACAGAAAACATATATTCCTGTACATCTTTCTTCCCTTCTTACTGTGCACATCTTGGGGTAAAATAATACCCCTTTTCCACCTACGAGCACGGGTCGTAGCCGGGAGCATGACATGGGTGCTACCCGGCTGCGGCCCGTGCTCAGCCCCCTTTCCCACTGCGCTCACCAACCCAGCATATTGCTGGGTTGGTGACGCTGCTAGTGACGCGGCAGGGGCGGCGCTGGGAGATCACATGATCTTCCAGCGCCGGCCTTCCATACAGTGTAAACGGGAGCCGTGTCGCATCGACACGGCTTCCGTTTACACTACAAACCTACCCGGATCATTCCCGTGTCCTACCCAGGTAGTTACCCGGGTAGGATTCACGGGTCACTTGATCCGGGTTTTTGCGGGGGAACCCTTTTCCACTTGCAAAAAACACGGGTAAATGCACGCCCCCGTGCATTTACCCGTGTTTTTTGAGCTAGTGGAAAAGGGGTATTAAGGACTGTACATCTCTGTTGTGAAACTGCATAATGAATAAGTGCGACAAAGCTTTGTTCTATACGAACCAGACCATTTACACACCCCCTCTCACCTCCACTTTAATTGGGAGTAAAGAAATATTTTTTTTTTAGGCAACTCAAATTAAAATATTTTAAAATAAAGGGCAGGCCAAGAGGCATTTATGACACTTAGTTTCAATAGGGTTTTTTTTTTTCTGACAAAGGGTTTCATTCTAGAAGTTCAAGTGGTAAAAAGGCTGTTTTATATTCCATATTCCAAACGGGGCATGATTACAGAACACCACTCCATTCCAAACAGATGTCAACCACTTGAGAGTTCACCGTGTCAAGGGTCATCGATGGAAGAGCAGACGGTCAGTGCACATGTTGTCTGATGATGTCACACAGCTACTTGTGCACCAGTAGACCAATTTTGCCTTGAAAGGAAATGTTTGGAGCAGGATGGCAACTAAAAATTTAATAAATGAGGGCTAAAAGGGGCGTCTCAATGTTTGCTATTCAATAAAGTGTGGGAGGTTTTTTTTGCTATTCAATAAAGTGTTATGTTTTATTTAGTTTTTGTTTTTTTGTAATCTTCTGTCTATGGGTTTTGGTGACATTTTTCCCTGGTGTACTACAGATCATACTTACCTAGGAGGGGGCAGTCTGGTCGGCACAGGCAGGCAGGTGGGCCGTATAGGGGTGGGCATGGTGACCCAATCGAATAATTGTGGCTCCACCCCTGCTATACATTGCCAAAAAAACAGGCATTGTATAGCAGGACTACGATGACGAGATTCAGTGCAAATCATGTCATCGGGTCCGCTCGGATTGCTCACTTGGGCTCTGTTATGGGGGGGTACAATCAGCTGGCAGGGGTTGTGGGAGACTTATCCACCTTTCGGGGGGTCCAGGAGCGCCACCTGATTTTCAGGAGCCTCTCGGCAGTTATGGGAGGGTAGACAAGTATGCTACAGATACCAGTGGTTCCTGATGTCAGAACATAGTGGCCTTTGTGGTTGTTCAGGTTACAGCATGCCCCAGCAGACATTTTGGGCACCAGGACATGCCGGTACCAGTAGTGCACCAAGCACAAAATGTCATTTTTCAATTTTTACAATTTAGACAGAATTCCCACCTTTTTTTTTAGAATTGAATTTTTTCTGCACAAAGGTGGATTTTGCTTCTTTCCTCTTCACGTGTACTCATGCTGTCCAGCCCTTTGTTTATTGATATTTAACTACTGTAAGTAGAGACACAATAATCTGTGAATGTACTGGAAGACAAGATTTTTCACTAAAGACAACTAGAGACAGATTACTGGTCATATCGGATGACAAATTGCTCAATGCATGGAACCAATTCAAGATACTTGAATTACTCAAACAATTGTTCTATTTTGTTGGATCGTCCAAACATAAATCTTTAGCGTACAGCCACTTTAGCTTGTAGGTGGCAGCAAATCAAGCAAGATATGTTTGCTACACTTAACCTTATTCATACCAGGCCTGCCAGCAAGACGGCACATACACAGAATTCTGTTGGAATTTAATTCGAAGCAGTGTGCTGCCAGACGGCATCACGATGTTCAGCTTAACACCTTACCCTCTATAACGGTACATAAACTTTGCTAAATTTCCTGTGCACCGCTATAGAGTGCAAGAAAAAATGATCAAAGACAATCTTCACAAAGTGTCTTCACCAAACCGTTCTGGAGGCTGTTCCCGATGCTGGAACAGATTAAAAATGCTCTGAGAATTAAGAATACAGTCATTGATGTCCAATATTGCAGGAATGCCTTTTCTAGTCAGGTGAATAACAATTTCCAGATTTAAGGATCACCGGAATATTTTGTGATGTACTAAGCCACAATATTTTATTTCTGTGGCACTTACTGTAAGTTGCAAGTTGACAGTGATCAACGATATCAACGCCAATCCTTTTATGCAACATAAACTTGGGGCACTTGTCAAGCCCAAATTCTAAAGCATATTCAAAAATATTTTGGAAAGAATGATATAGGTCACCAGTCACTACTTCTATTTAAAATATCACAATTTAAATGCAAATGCCGGCCTTTTGCTATGACCTTTCAAGAGTCATTTCTTAGGAATGCAAAAACAAGAGTACATTTTCAGTATTAATATCTATGAACCTGCTCCCTTGGGTGTCAATCTGACAATTGCATATAATTGTTTTACTACAATTATTGTTAGGAAACAAAACAACAATGGCTCTGGTATTTGTAATAGATTATACTTTATGAAAAAAGCTGTTTTAAATCACATTTTGCATGGTTCATGAGCAGAAAATAATGCAAATGGTCAGGTAATATCAAATGACAATCTAAAATTAGCATTACAAGGAACATAGCTGTAGAAAATACAGCACATTATCATGCACTCCTATGCAGTGTATACAGTATGCAGCTATGGCGTTAATAAGCTGCAAATAACTTGATTACCATCATAAATATTTGGCTCTTTACAACCTGATATTGTCTTACACTGCCCTGTAACTCGTTCCAATAGATGTGATACCGGGGAATCCGGTCTCTAGGTCGACAGTAACTAGGTTGACACTATGTAGGTCGACCACTATTGGTCGACAGTAACTAAGTCGACAGGGTTTCTAGGTCGACATGTCAAAAGGTCGACATGAGTTTTTCACGATTTTTTATTTTTTTTTAACCTTTTCATACTTAACGATCCACGTGGACTACAATTGGGAATGGTAACCTACCCAACCGGCGTTTGGGATGCTGGCGGTCATAATACAGACACTGGCATCCCGATACTCAGCATCCCAGCTAAGTATGATTACCCCCTCCACCCCTCTACCCCCCCAACATACCCCTATCCTCCACCCCCCTCACCCCCTGCAGCCTAATCCTAACCCTCCCCCTGCAGCCTAAACCTAACACACACACACACCCTCCACACATAGCCAAAACCTAGAACTCCCTGGCATACTTACGTTCAGGACGTCAGCATTCTGGATTCCGGCGTCAGCATTCCAAGTGATGTCGGAGCCGACACCGGGATTTCGAGCGCCGGCATCCTGACCTCATCCCGTTCCAATGCCTACATAATAGAATACTCTCTAGAGGCAAGTACACTAGGTGAAGTCAATTCTAATGGTGACTGCAAATCTGAGCTAGTTCTGTGGCTAGTATACAAAGAATGGACATTTGATACTGTGACTAATATATAAAGGAGGCATCAAGTCTGAGGGCTAGTATATAAACTGAATATCCAATGAGTTGGCAAACATAGAAAGAAAACCTCCTAATCTAGGGGTTATTGTATAGCAGAGCACCCAAACTGGTGGCGATTTTATTACAGATAAAATGATGGTGATTAATGCATGGCAGTTCTCCCTATCTGGTGGTTGTTCTATAGCGGATCCACACAACCTGCTGGTCAGTATTTAGCAAACCGCCCAATCTAAACTAGTGTAAACTCAGAGTCAACTCTTCAGTCTCCTGGTTAATGAGGTTCCGGCCTCAGTAGCTGGTAGCTGTTGTACAGCAGACTACTGCTGGCCAGCACAGAGCAGATAAACAGAATCCGGTTAGTATATAACAGATTTCCAAATCAGCTGGCTAGTATATAGTAAACATTGTAGCTATCGTTTAGTAGACCTTCCTAACTAGTGGATAGTGTCTATCAGATTCCCCAATCTTGCTCTGCCAACCGCGTTTTTACCTGTTTATATATCAGACAGGAAACTATACAGCTTTCTACGTAGTACTATTTTTGAAGCAGAGTGCTGAGAGAAGTCTGCTCTGTGTAAATAGAAGACCCTGCCAAACTTGTTTCACTAGTCAGATATACTCTGCAGCCCAGTGCGCCCACTTTCTGAGCGGGCACTGGCTTATGTCCCACATGATACTCTATAGTCTATACTAACTGGTGTAGTACTCACTCAGCATCACGCCCATTGTTATGAAAGCTACATTTTCTCTGGCTAGAACAATGTTTCCCGACCTCGGTTCTCAAGGCACACTAACAGTCCAAGATTTAAGGATATCTATGCTTCACAGATGGATAAAACAAAATATTAAGTCACCTTTGCTCAAGTATGGCTATCTTTAAAACCTGGACTGTTCGCGTGCCTTGAGGCCTGACGTTGGGAAGCCCTGGGCTAGAGAGCATATCTGACTAGTAGAACAAGTTCAGCAGGGTCTTCTATTTACACCTAACACATAGCAGGCATCTCTCAGCACTAGTACTAGACAGAAAACTATTGGGAGACATAGGTCTGTGCCTGCTCAGAAAACGCCATCTACCCAGTGATATTTGGGAAGATGACGCTATCCACTAGAGAGCAAAGCTGGGAAGATGGCGCCACGTGTGGCTATGTCACAGGTATACTGGGGGGCAGCGGGTCCGCCCCTCCAGCACCCCAACCCCGGGCAAGTTGTACCAGACCCCCCCCAGCAACACTGAGAGGGTGCATGCATCTCTGCCTATGCCAGCATATGCCTAAAGAGACAGGATTGGGGAGGGGAGTTGTAACATACTGTAGGCCGTGTACAGTATGGGCAAGCCGCCTAAGCGCCTGACAAAGTTTAAATGTATAGGTAGTCAAGGAGAGAGGCAAATAGCTGATGTTGAAAAAGGTCTCCAACACCCAGGGGTGTATATTAAGTGACTCTGTCAGCGCTATGGTCGCTAGGAGAACCTAGCGCTGTGCCAAAGACTAGTATGCATGCTCAGGTCTCCAGGGAAAAGGCGCAGTGGACATTTCTCTGGTGGTTTTCTTACTGTGCATAAGCCTAATGCAGGGAAAATGGCCGCTGCACTAGTATTTTCCCGGTGATTTATGCTGCGCTGCTGCCGCCGACGTGAGACTCCAGAGGGGTAAGTATTCAAGAAATTGGTGTAGGGTGTGTGGTGCGGGCACAGTACACCTTGCACCAATTATAGATATGCCACTGCCAGCACTAACAAACTGCTTGTAATTGCTGAAGGTGACAGGTGCTGTTTTTACTAGTGATGAGCGGGTTCGGTTTCTCGGAAACCGAACCCCCCCGAACTTCACCCTTTTTACACGGGTCCGAGGCAGGTGTGAACCTTCCCGCCTTGCTCGGCTAACCCGAGCGCGCCCGAACGTCATCAACCCGCTGTCGGATTCTCGCGAGATTCGTGGGGAGGACTGGGGAGCAGCTTAATTGTGGGAAGGACTGGGGAGCAGCTGTTAGGAGGAGTACAGTGCAGAGTTTTGCTGATAAGTGACCACCAGTTTTTATCCGTTCTCTGCCTGAAAAAAATGCTCCATACCATATCTGTGCTCAGTGTGCTGCATAATATATCTGTGCTGAGTGCTCACACTGCTTAATTGTGGGGACTGGGGAGCAGCATATAGCAGGAGTACAGTGCAGAGTTTTGCTGACAGTGACCACCAGTATACGTTGTCTGCCTGAAAAACACTCCATATCTGTGCTCAGTGTGCTGCTTTATTGTGGGGACTGGGGACCACCAGTATAATTAATATTATATAGGAGGAGTACAGTGCAGAGTGCACTGCTGTACCTACCTCTGTGTCGTCATCCATTAAGTATACTATCCATCTACATTCTATACCTGTGGTGCATTTTAGTTTTGCAGTTTGCTGACACAGTGACCACCAGTATACTATATATAGCAGTACGGTAGGCCACTGCTGTACCTACCTCTGTGTCGTCATCCATTAAGTATACTATCCATCTACATTCTATACCTGTGGTGCATTTTAGTTTTGCAGTTTGCTGACACAGTGACCACCAGTATACTATATATAGCAGTACGGTAGGCCACTGCTGTACCTACCTCTGTGTCGTCATCCATTAAGTATACTATCCATCTACATTCTATACCTGTGGTGCATTTTAGTTTCTCTGACGTCCTAGTGGATGCTGGGAACTCCGAAAGGACCATGGGGAATAGCGGGCTCCGAAGGAGGCTGGGCACTCTAGAAAGATTTATGACTACCTGGTGTGCACTGGCTCCTCCCACTATGACCCTCCTCCAAGCCTCAGTTAGATCTGGTGCCCGGCCGAGGTTGGATGCACACTAGGGGCTCTCCTGAGCCTCTAGAAAGAAAGTATAGAATTAGGTTTTTTATTTTCAGTGAGACCTGCTGGCAACAGGCTCACTGCAGCGAGGGACTAAGGGGAGAAGAAGCGAACTCGCCTGCTTGCAGCCGGATTGGGCTTCTTAGGCTACTGGACACCATTAGCTCCAGAGGGATCGACCGCAGGCCCAGTCCTTGGTGTTCGGTCCCGGAGCCGCGCCGCCGTCCCCCTTACAGAGCCAGAAGCAAGAAGAGGTCCGGAAAATCGGCGGCAGAAGACATCAGTCTTCACCAAGGTAGCGCACAGCACTGCAGCTGTGCGCCATTGCTCCTCATGCACACTTCACACTCCGGTCACTGAGGGTGCAGGGCGCTTGGGGGGGGCGCCCTGAGCAGCAATAAAAACACCTTGGCTGGCAAAAATACCACAATATATAGCCCCAGAGGCTATATATGTGGTAAATACCCCTGCCAGAATCCAGAAAAAAGCGGGAGAATAGGCCGCGGAAAAGGGGCGGAGCTATCTCCCTCAGACACACTGGCGCCATTTTCTCTTCACAGTGCAGCTGGAAGAAAGCGCCCCAGGCTCTCCCCTGTAGTTTTCAGGCTCAAAGGGTTAAAAAGAGAGGGGGGCACTAAATTTAGGCGCAATATTGTATATACAAGCAGCTATTGGGGAAAATTCACTCAGTTATAGTGTTAATCCCCACATTATATAGCGCTCTGGTGTGTGCTGGCATACTCTCTGTCTCCCCAAAGGGCTTTGTGGGGTCCTGTCCTCAGTCAGAGCATTCCCTGTGTGTGTGCGGTGTGTCGGTACAGCTGTGTCGACATGTTTGAGGAGGAGGCTTATATAGTGACGGAGCAGATGCCGATAAATGTGATGTCGCCCCCTGTGGGGCCGACACCAGAGTGGATGGTTAGGTAAAAGGTATTAACCGACAGTGTCAACTCCTTACATAAAAGGGTGGATGACGTAACAGCCGTGGGACAGCCGGCTTCTCAGCCCGCGCCTGCCCAGGTGTCTCAAAGGCCATCAGGGGCTCAAAAATGCCCGCTCATTCAGATGGCAGACACAGATGTCGACACGGAGTCTGACTCCAGTGTCGACAAGGTTGAGACATATACACAATCCACTAGGAACATCCGTGACTTGATCCCGGCAATAAAAAATGTGTTACACATTTCTGACATTAACCTCTAAAAATGGGTTTTTATGTTTGGGGAGAAAAAGCAGGCAGTGTTTTGTTCCCCCATCAGATGAATGAATGAAGTGTGTGAGAAGCGTGGGTTCCCCCTGATAAGAAACTGGTAATTTCAAAAAAGTTACTGATGGCGTACCTTTTCCCGCCAGAGGATAAGTTACGCTGGGAGATATCCCCTAGGGTGGATAAGGCGCTCACACGGTTGTCAAAATAGGTGGCACTGCCGTTTTAGGAACGGCCACTTTGAAGGTACCTGTTGATAAAAAGCAGGAGGCTATCCTGAAGTCTGTTTTTACACACTCAGGTACTAGACTGAAACCTGCAGAGCGTGCTGCTGCAGCGTGGTCGGTGACCCTGTCAAACATACTAGTTTGCTAACATGAGAACATATTAAAGACATCGTCTTATATATGAGGGATGCACAGAGGGATATTTTGCCGGCTGGCATCCAAAATGAATGTAATGTCCATTCTGTCAGGAGGGTATTAGAGACCTGTCACTGGACAGGTGATGCTGACTTTAAAAGGCGCATAGAGATTCTGCCTTATAAGGGTGAGGAATTATTTGGGGATGGTCTCTGGGACCTCGTATCCGCAGCAACAGCTGGGAAGAAATATTTTTACCTCAGTTTTCCTCACAGACTAAGAAAGCACTGTAATATCAGGTACAGTCCTTTCGGCTTCAGAAAAGCAAGCGGGTCAAAGGCGCTTCCTTTCTGTACAGAGACAAGGGAAGAGGGAAAAAGCTGCACCAGTCAGCCTGTTCCCAGAATCATAATTCTTCTCTCGCTTCCTCTGAGTCCACAGCATGACGCGGGGGCTCCACAGGTGTAGCCAGGTACGGTGGGGGGCCGTCTCAAAAATTTCAGCGATCAGTGGGCTCGCTCACAGGTGGATCCCTGTTTCATTCAAGTAGTATTTCAAGGGTACAAGCTGGAATTCGAGATGTCTTCCCCCTGCCGTTTCCTCAAATATGCCTTGCCGACAACTCCCTCAGGCAGGGAGGCTGTGCTAGAGGCAATTAATAAGCTGTATTCCCATCAGGTAATACTTAAGGTGCCCCTACTTCAACAAGGACGGGGTTACTATTCCACACGGTTTGGGGTACCGAAACCGCATGGTTCGGTGTGACCCTTTTTTATATTTAAAATCCTTGAACACATACATAAAAAAATTCAAGTTCAAGATGGAATCGCTCAGGGCGGTTATTGCAAGCCTGGACGAGGGGGATTACATGGTATCCCGGGACATCAAGGATGCTTACCTGCATGTCCCCATTTACTATCCTCGCCAGGAGTACCTCAGATTTGTGGTACAGGATTACCATTACCAAGTCCAGACTCTGCCGTTTGGACTGTACATGGCACCGAGGGTGTTACCAAGGTAATGGCCGGAATGATGATACTCCTTCGAAAAAGGGGAGTTTTTAATGATCCCGTACTTGGACAATCTCCTTATAAGGGCGAGGTCCAAGGAGCAGTTGCTAGTCGGGGTAGCACTATTTTGGAAAGTGCTACAACAGCACGGTTGGATTCTAAACAGTCCAAAGACACAGCTGTTTCCTACGACACGTCTACTGTTCCTGGGGATGGTTCTGGACACAGACCAGAAATAAGTGTTTCTCCCGGAGGAGAAAGCCAAGGAGCTGTCATCTCTAGTCAGAGACCTCCTGAAGCCAAAACAGTTATCGGTGCATCATTGCACGCGAGTCCTGGGAAAAATGATAGCTTCCTACGAAGCAATCCCAGTCGGCAGGTTCCATGCAGGAACTTTTCAGGGGGACCTGTTAGACAAGTGGTCCGGATCACATCTTCAGATGCATCGGCTGATAACCCTGTCTCCAAGGACCAGGGTATCTCTACTGTGGTGGCTGCAGAGTGCCCATCTTCAAGAGGGCCGCAGGTTCGACATACAGGACTAGGTCCTAGTGACCATGGATGCCAGCCTTTGAGGCTGGGGGGCAGTCACACAGGGAAGAAGCTTCCAGGGACTTTGGTCAAGTCAGGTGACTTCCCTACATAAATATTCTGGAACTGAGGGCCATTTACAATGCCCTGAGTCAGGCAAGGCCTCTGCTTCAAAAGGCCGGTCCTGATCCAATCAGACAACATCACGGCAGTCGCCCATGTAAACCAACAGGGCGGCACAAGAAGCAGTATGGCGATGGCAGAAGCCACAAGGATTCTCCGATGGGCGGAAAATCATGTGTTAGCACTGTCAGCAGTGTTCATTCCCGGAGTGGACAACTGGGAAGCAGATCTTCTCAGCAGACACGACTTCCACCCGAGAGAGTGGGGACTTCATTCAGAAGTCTTCCAAAGGATTGTACACCATTGGGAAAGGCCACAGGTGGACATGAAGGCGTCCCGCCTCAACAAAAAGCTATAAAAGATATTGCGCCAGGTCAAGGGACCTTCAGGCGATAGCTGTGGACGCTCTGGTAACACCGTGGGTGTACCAGTCGGTTTATGTGTTCCCCCCTCTGCCTCTCATACCAAAGGTACTGAGAATAATAAGAAGGCGAGGAGTAAGAACGATACTCGTGGTTCCGGATTGGCCAAGAAGAGCCTGGTACCCAGAACTTCAAGAAATTATATCAGAGGACCCATGGCCTCTGCCGCTCAGACAGGACCTGCTGCAGCAGGGGCCCTGTCTGTTCCAAGACTTACCGCGGCTACGTTTTGATGGCAAGGAAGTCATTCCAACGCTGATTCAAGCCAGGAAAGATGTAACTGCAAAACATTATCACCGCATATGGCGAAAATATGTTGCTTGGTGTGAGGCCACAAAAGGCCCCAACAGAGGAATTTCAACTAGGTCGATTTCTGCATTTCCTACAAGCAGGAGTGTCTATGGGCCTAAAATTAGGCTCCATTAAGATACAGATCTCGGCTCTGTCGATTTTCTTCCAGAAAGAATTAACTTCAGTACCTGAAGTTCAGACATTGTAAAAGGAGTGCTGCATATTCAGCCCCCGGTTGTGCCTCCAGTGGCACTTTGGGATCTCAACGTGGTGTTGAGTTTCTTAAAATCACATTGGTTTGAACCACTAAAAACCGTGGATCTAAAATATCTCACGCGGAAAGTGGTCATGTTATTGACCTTGGCTTCGGCCAGGCGTGTATCAGAATTGGAGGCTTTGTCATATAAAAGTCCTTATCTGATTTTCCATATGGAGAGGGCAGAATTGAGGACTCGTCCCCAGTTTCTCCCTAAGGTGGTATCAGTTTTTCACTTGAACCAACCTATTGTGGTGCCTGCGGCTACTAGGGACTTGGAGGATTCCAAGTTACTGGACGTGGTCAGGGCCTTGAAAAATTATGTTTCCAGGACGGCTAGAGTCAAGAAAATTGACTCGCTATTTATCCTGTATGCACCCAACAGGCTGGGTGCTCCTGCTTCTAAGCAGACTATCGCTCGCTGGATCTGTGACACGATTCAGCAGGCGCATTCTGCGGCTGGACTGCCGCATCCTAAATCAGTAAAAGCCCATTCCACAGGGAAGGTGGGCTCATCTTGGGCGGCTGCCCGAGAGGTCTCGGCTTTACAACTTTGCCGAGCTGTTACTTGGTCAGGGGCAAACACGTTTGCAAAATTCTACAAATTTGATACCCTGGCTGAGGAGGACCTTGAGTACTCTCATTCGGTGCTGCAGAGTCATCCGCACTCTCCCGCCCGTTTGGGAGCTTTGGTATAATCCCCATGGTCCTTTCGGAGTTCCCAGCATCCACTAGGACGTCAGAGAAAATAAGATTTTACTCACCGGTAAATCTATTTCTCGTAGTCCGTAGTGGATGCTGGGCGCCCATCCCAAGTGCGGATTGTCTGCAATACTTGTAAATAGTTATTGCTAACTAAAGGGTTATTGTTGAGCCATCTGTTGAGAGGCTCAGTTGTTTTCATACTGTCAAACTGGATATAGTATCACGAGTTGTACGGTGTGATTGGTGTGGCTGGTATGAGTCTTACCCGGGATTCAAAATCCTTCCTTATTATGTCAGCTCGTCCGGGCACAGTGTCCTAACTGAGGCTTGGAGGAGGGTCATAGTGGGAGGAGCCAGTGCACACCAGGTAGTCATAAATCTTTCTAGAGTGCCCAGCCTCCTTCGGAGCCCGCTATTCCCCATGGTCCTTTCGGAGTTCCCAGCATCCACTACGGACTACGAGAAATAGATTTACTGGTGAGTAAAATCTTATTTTTGCAGTTTGCTGACACAGTGACCACCAGTATACTATATATAGCAGTACGGTAGGCCACTGCTGTACCTACCTCTGTGTCGTCATCCATTAAGTATACTATCCATATACATTCTATACCTGTGGTGCATTTTAGTTTTGCAGTTTGCTGACACAGTGACCACCAGTATACTATATATAGCAGTACGGTAGGCCACTGCTGTACCTACCTCTGTGTCGTCATCCATTAAGTATACTATCCATCTACATTCTATACCTGTGGTGCATTTTAGTTTTGCAGTTTGCTGACACAGTGACCACCAGTATACTATATATAGCAGTACGGTAGGCCACTGCTGTACCTACCTCTGTGTCGTCAAGTATACTATCCATCCATACCTGTGGTGCATTTCAGTTGTGCGCAGTAAATATAGTAGTAGGCCATTGCTATTGATACTGGCATATAATTCCACACATTAAAAAATGGAGAACAAAAATGTGGAGGTTAAAAATATAATAGGGAAAGATCAAGATCCACTTCCACCTCGTGCTGAAGCTGCTGCCACTAGTCATGGCCGAGACGATGAAATGCCATCAACGTCGTCTGCCAAGGCCGATGCCCAATGTCATAGTAGAGAGCATGTAAAATCCAAAAAACAAAAGTTCAGTAAAATGACCCAAAAATCAAAATTAAAATCGTCTGAGGAGAAGCGTAAACTTGCCAATATGCCATTTACGACACGGAGTGGCAAGGAACGGCTGAGGCCCTGGCCTATGTTCATGGCTAGTGGTTCAGCTTCACATGAGGATGGAAGCACTCATCCTCTCGCTAGAAAAATGAAAAGACTTAAGCTGGCAAAAGCACAGCAAAGAACTGTGCGTTCTTCTAAATCACAAATCCCCAAGGAGAGTCCAATTGTATCGGTTGCGAAGCCTGACCTTCCCAACACTGGACGGGAAGAGCATGCGCCTTCCACCATTTGCATGCCCCCTGCAAGTGCTGGAAGGAGCACCCGCAGTCCAGTTCCTGATAGTCAAATTGAAGATGTCACTGTTGAAGTACACCAGGATGAGGATATGGGTGTTGCTGGCGCTGGGGAGGAAATTGACAAGGAGGATTCTGATGGTGAGGTGGTTTGTTTAAGTCAGGCACCCGGGGAGACACCTGTTGTCCGTGGGACGAATATGGCCATTGACATGCCTGGTCAAAATACAAAAAAAATCACCTCTTCGGTGTGGAATTATTTCAACACAAATGCGGACAACAGGTGTCAAGCCGTGTGTTGCCTTTGTCAAGCTGTAATAAGTAGGGGTAAGGACGTTAACCACCTCGGAACATCCTCCCTTATACGTCACCTGCAGCGCATTCATCATAAGTCAGTAACAAGTTCAAAAACTTTGGGTGACAGCGGAAGCAGTCCACTGACCACTAAATCCCTTCCTCTTGTAACCAAGCTCCTGCAAACCACACCACCAACTCCCTCAGTGTCAATTTCCTCCTTACCCAGGAAAGCCAATAGTCCTGCAGGCCATGTCACTGTCAAGTCTGACGAGACCTCTCCTGCCTGGGATTCCTCCGATGCATCCTTGAGTGTAACGCCTACTGCTGCTGGCGCTGCTGTTGTTGCTGCTGGGAGTCGATCGTCATCCCAGAGGGGAAGTCGGAAGACCACTTGTACTACTTCCAGTAAGCAATTGACTGTCCAACAGTCCTTTGCGAGGAAGATGAAATATCACAGCAGTCATCCTGCTGCAAAGCAGATAACTCAGGCCTTGGCAGCCTGGGCGGTGAGAAACGTGGTTCCGGTATCCATCGCTAATTCAGAGGCAACTATAGACTTGATTGAGGTACTGTGTCCCCGGTACCAAATACCATCTAGGTTCCATTTCTCTAGGCAGGCGATACCGAAAATGTACACAGACCTCAGAAAAAGACTCACCAGTGTCCTAAAAAATGCAGTTGTACCCAATGTCCACTTAACCACGGACATGTGGACAAGTGGAGCAGGGCAGACTCAGGACTATATGACTGTGACAGCCCACTGGGTAGATGTATTGCCTCCCGCAGCAAGAACAGCAGCGGCTGCACCAGTAGCAGCATCTCGCAAACGCCAACTCGTTCCTAGGCAGGCTACCCTTTGTATCACCGCTTTCCAGAATAGGCACACAGCTGACAACCTCTTACGGCAACTGAGGAAGATCATCGCAGAATGGCTTACCCCAATTGGACTCTCCTGGGGATTTGTGACATCGGACAACGCCAGCAATATTGTGCGTGCATTACATCTGGGCAAATTCCAGCACGTCCCATGTTTTGCACATACATTGAATTTGGTGGTGCAGAATTATTTAAAAAATGACAGGGGCATGCAAGAGATGCTGTCGGTGGCCTGAAGAATTGCGGGCCACTTTCGGCATTCAGGCACCACGTACAGAAGACTGGAGCACCACCAAACATTCCTGAACCTGCCCTGCCATCATCTGAAGCAAGAGGTGGTAACGAGGTGGAATTCAACCCTCTATATGCTTCAGAGGATGGAGGAGCAGCAAAAGGCCATTCAAGCCTATACATCTGCCCACGATATAGGCAAAGGAGGGGGAATGCACCTGACTCAAGCGCAGTGGAGAATGATTTCAACGTTGTGCAAGGTTCTGCAACCCTTTGAACTTGCCACACGTGAAGTCAGTTCAGACACTGCCAGCCTGAGTCAGGTCATTCCCCTCATCAGGCTTTTGCAGAAGAAGCTGGAGACATTGAAGGAGGAGCTAAAACAGAGCGATTCCGCTAGGCATGTGGGACTTGTGGATGGAGCCCTTAATTCGCTTAACCAGGATTCACGGGTGGTCAATCTGTTGAAATCAGAGCACTACATTTTGGCCACCGTGCTCGATCCTAGATTTAAAGAGTGTTTAGTGCAGCCGCTCACCTTGTCAGCAATCGGCGTACGAGGTTACTTCCAGAAAATGTGGAGAAGATGATGTTCATTAAAATGAATTATAATCAATTCCTCCGTGGAGACATTCACCAGCAGCAATTGCCTCCAGAAAGTACACGGGGACCTGAGATGGTGGATTCCAGTGGGGATGAATTAATAATCTGTGAGGAGGGGGATGTACACAGTGAAAGGGGTGAGGAATCGGAGGATGATGATGAGGTGGACATCTTGCCTCTGTAGAGCCAGTTTGTGCAAGGCGAGATTGATTGCTTCTTTTTTGGTGGGGGCCCAAACCAACCAGTCATTTCAGTCACAGTCGTGTGGCAGACCCTGTCGCTGAAATGATGGGTTCGTTAAAGTGTGCATGTCCTGTTTATACAACATAAGGGTGGGTGGGAGGGCCCAAGGACAATTCCATCTTGCACCTCTTTTTTCTTTCATTTTTCTTTGCATCACGTGCTGTTTGGGGACAATTTGTTTGAAGTGCCATCCTGCCTGACACTGCAGTGCCACTCCTAGATGGGCCAGGTGTTTGTGTCGGCCACTTGTGTCGCTTAGCTTAGTCACACAGCGACCTTGGTGCGCCTCTTTTTTTCTTTGCATCATGTGCTGTTTGGGGACAATTTTTTTGAAGTGCCATCCTGCCTGACACTGCAGTGCCACTCCTAGATGGGCCAGGTGTTTGTGTCGGCCACTTGTGTCGCTTAGCTTAGTCACACAGCGACCTTGGTGCGCCTCTTTTTTTCTTTGCATCATGTGCTGTTTGGGGACAATTTTTTTGAAGTGCCATCCTGCCTGACACTGCAGTGCCACTCCTAGATGGGCCAGGTGTTTGTGTCGGCCACTTGTGTCGCTTAGCTTAGCCATCCAGCGACCTCGGTGCAAATTGTAGGACTAAAAATAATATTGTGAGGTGTGAGGTGTTCAGAATAGACTGGAAATGAGTGGAAATTATGGTAATTGAGGTTAATAATACTATGGGATCAAAATGACCCCCAAATTCTATGATTTAAGCTGTTTTTTAGGGTTTTTTGAAAAAAACACCCGAATCCAAAACACACCCGAATCCGACAAAAAAATTTCGGTGAGGTTTTGCCAAAACGCGTCCGAATCCAAAACACGGTCGCGGAACCGAATCCAAAACCAAAACACAAAACCCGAAAAATGTCCGGTGCACATAACTAGTTTTTACTCATATAATAAACAGGGAGTTGTTTCTGATGTATTAAACGTTCCGTTGATGCCGAATAGTGAATGTGTAGATAGTAAATGGAAAAAACTTGTGTGTATGCCAGCTGTAAACTGGATGGATATTGGTGCCAGCCTGCACTGGCCACAGTTGCAGCTTTTTCTCTACTAAATGTTTTTAGTGAGCACAAGTTCCGCCTACAATTTGGGTTGTAATTGCGGTCAGCGTATCTATGCATAGTGAAGGCTGAGGAGAGCCGATTTTCATGCACAGAGAGGAAATAAGAAACATCAACTGATTTCAGTTTCACAGAAGTGAGTAAATGTTAAATTAACTGGGCCAGGGAGGTTTACCTAAGGAACATGATTTATCTTGATGAATTGCATAGGTACCGCCATTATATTCTAGTCTGTAAAGGGACCAGTAAAGCTTAGGAGTGATTTGTAGATAGAGCTGAGCTGAGGCTATGTCCCTTCAGTCTAATGTTCTATAAATCCAGCCTGTTCTCTAGCAGTGTACAGCTAATAAAAGCAGCAACTACCATATTTAATTGCTCAATGCAGATAAATTGATGTGACGTCCATAAAACAGCGCCCCCCAGTGAACAAAGTATATGAAACACCAGAGTATGCTTGTAGGAAATTACCAAGCAGAAAGCTGTTACATGCAGACTGCTCATTATTTACTCAGCAAAAGAGAAGAACAGGACAGATATTTCCGTCATGTATCTCATAAGGACATTCCTGGCTTAGAACGAACCCAACTCCCCTGCTCTGTCCACCAAGCTTGCAAAGCTCCTTATGGGTACTTGTGGAGGTGGATGCAAACACATTTTGTGCCATGTTTAAACTTGGACAGGGCTAGCAGCAGGCATATATGTATGTAAAGACATACACCCAAAATGTTTATCATGCAGACCACCAAACAGATGCATACAGTATCTGCTCGTACGAGTGAGCAGTCCCTTGTGCAAAATACAAACTGATGATGATAACGATTAGAGGAAGCTTCTGATTGGCTGAATGCATCTAAATCCCTCCCATGTATGCTACTAGCATAATAATGGCAGGTGTTGTGAGGGCCGGATTAAGATCTACATGGGCCTAGGGCTGAAAATGATCAAGGACCTATTGTGAGAAGTTGAGGAGGTGTGGCTAATGTTGTGTGGGTGTGGACAGTGACATATGGGCGTGTACACTCCCTACACTATAAGCCCCAATGTCTCCCCAAAAATAACGTAAAAGTAGCATCACTTTGTGAGGAATTAAAATTATAATTTTAATTCTTATCATTAATTGCAACCATGTGACCAGCTGGGCAGTTAATCATCATCATTCTGTCATGATGATCGCCCTATTTTTATCTGGGGCCTAGAGCTGTAGCTCCATCCACCCCATTGTATAGAAATATTACTTTTCACCATTTTGTCCGTTGTCACAATAATCCATGTAGATTTTTTTTTCTTTTTGTGTGTGTCAATTTAGATTTTCCTTTAATTCATTTCCAAAAATGTGTTCTTTCTGATCCTCTTTGTTACGCTTTACAGTGAAGTCAACGACCCATCTCCCCTTCCTATATGTGAGATGAAGCTGGGAAACGGAGCCTCATCACTTCTACCTGAATGACTTTCCGACAGCACATAATAGAGAGGCGTGCACAGTAACAATCTCAAATAATTGGAGCTAACTCTATTCTTTTTTTTATTCTTTTTCTGGAAATCTTTTGGTAAGAGGCCAATATTCCAGGCATTTCACAGTAATGCAATCAAAGTCCGGAAGACACAGAATACAAAATCATTTTTTTTTTAACAGTACTGGAAATAAAATAATGTTTTGAACAAACTTTTTATTGCAGTCTAAACTTTACTATACAGAACTAAGAAAAAAAAAGGATATGAATTTTAACTGTCTAAGGGGGCAATTCAATTAGGCACAATATTTTTTCCCGTTTTTCACAACTTTTTTTCGGGCTATCCAATTAGCCCCATATTTTATTTTATTTTATTTTTTGCACAAAAATGTATCTATTTTCGGGCAAAAACACATAGACTCCATGATGAGTACACGGACCAATGTGTCTTCACTGCTGAATTATAAAAAAATCCTAATTATCAGGTATTTGTTATACGGAGCCTACCAAAGCTTTCCAAAAAATCCCTGATAATAGCTGCCGCCGCTTTGGGGCTAATTGTATAGCTCCGTGGGGATTAATTAGCCCACCATAAATTACGGTGGATAATTGAATTGAACAAGGGAGTTAGCGTGTTTTTGTCTGTTAGGGGTGCAGCTACTTAAAACCTAATCATCACGCAGGTTTAGGTCTATGGGTGGTCACAAACAGAGATTTGTGCCAGTGTGTTCCAGTGGGCCACATCTTGATTTCACGTTGAACCATCTACATACATGAGCACACAGTTCTGGCATCACTGTACCCCTATGAATCCAGGCTTGGCAATGGACTACTGCCCCTGGCTTTGGGTGCCTGTTATCTTTATTTTAACAGACTCCTATGCACTAACCTTACCAAACAACGAGCTCACCTAATGCCTAATGAGTTACTAGTGCAATAGGCCAATAACAACATAAAAATACCCACTGCACCAATCAATTGTATTTTATTATTATTATTATTATTATTCTTACTAGCTATTTATATGGCGCACACATATTCCGCAGCGCTTTACAGAGAGTATTTGGCCATTCACATCAGTCCCTGCCCAAGCGGAGCTTACAATCTGTATTCCCTACAACGCGTACACATTCACGCTAAAGTTAATTTGTAGGGAGCCAATTAACCTACCAGTATATTTCTGTCATATCAACTCTTTCCCAATTTGCTATGGATCATGACTACCAGAACACAAACACAGCAATTTAGAAGAACAAAATCCAATCAATTTCCTACATTAAAGCTTGTTCAGAAAATGGTGCCCACCATATATTTTAATCATGTAGTATAGACATACGTCATTTAGCCTGTGTTTTGTTTTTTATTTCCCCTTAGGCTGTTTTTGCTGTTCCATAACCACCACTACATCATTGTAGAATTTTATGGCACATATAATCCCGCAGTACGCAGTTAGCCGTATTCGCGGCAATACAGGCGCAGCAAATGTGCCCACGACTAGGACGCATGTGTACATCTAAGTATATGCGCCCATAGAAATACATGGGTGGCGTACTAAGACTCACCCATGCCTTGGCGTGGGGTGTGTGCCCGTGCGGCCGAGCCCTCAGCTGGATGAGCGTGTCTACATCTGTATATCTGGGCCAATATGGGCTTGTAATAAATCATAGTTATTGCCACCACAAGGAAAACAATCAGTCTTGCACATTTCTAGCTGAAAGAGTTGAGTCTTTGCGTCACATTGGTACTTCAAGCTCACACTATATGGAGTACAAGTATTTAACAAAGAGACTGCTACAAAACTCTGACAATATTTGGTAGAGAGTGTGTCTTAAGTATATGTGGTTGGGTTCAGCAGTGGCAGAGAGTTCCCGGCTGCTGCACCCAAACTTGTGACATCACGGGAGGGCGCAACGCCACAGGCAGGAGACAGTGTACAGCTAATAGGAAGTTCCGGGCAGCACTAAAGACGGTGTCACCGCCAGGGACCTGCTCTTTGGTGACAGAACCCCTCGCACAACCCTCACTATGCCTCTGGATGGGGTGGCTGGAGCAGGAAAGGTTAAACTATTATTCTAGAACACGATGTATTTTCACACAAGGTCTAGCAAGCTTTTCAGTCGCAATGGCCGCCGCAGAGTGATTGACATGAAGTGGGCGTTTCTGGGTGTCAACTGACTGTTTTCAGGGAGTGTTCGAAAAAACGCAGGCGTGGCTGGGCAAACGCAGGGCGTGTTTGTGACGTCAAAACAGGAACTGAACAGTCTGAAGTCATCGCATGTGCTAAGTAGGTCTGAAGCTACTTAGAAACGGCACAATATTTTTTTGTAGCCGTTCTGCGATGCAATCGTTCGCACTTCTGCTAAGCTAAGATACACTCCCAGAGGGCGGCGGCTTAGCGTTTGCACGGCTGCTAAAAGCTGCTAGCGAGCGAACAACTCGGACTGACCCCCACGGTACTGTAATCATGACTTTTCTATCAAACACTCAAGAATGTGGGCAATCTCCCGGGCCCTTGAGAGAGTTTGGCAATCTCCCTTAAACTCGGCGAGGAAAGCCTCTTTAATAGAAGTAATATAATACAAGCATACCGTAACAAACACATCAATAATAAAAATACGTTTTTTATATTTTTTTAAGGCCCCAATCCCCCCTTGAGAAAATAATAAACACAATAACCTTAATGTAGTGAGCGTTAGTCATGGCAATTAGTTATGACATTAATTAGTAGAGTGCTGTCACTTGTAAAATGATATAAATATTTTATATCTATATTATGCCTGGTAATTATAAAGCAAGCCTTTTACATTTGTAGCTCTGCTGTTGTGGCCCAAATTTTGCTGTAATTGCTGCAGCACCATAACTGTTAGGATTTCCATGCTGATGACTGAGAATCCTGCTAGACAATTACAGCAATGCTTGTTTGAAATAGTTCACCAAGGAGCAAAGAAATGAGAAGGGAATATAACCTTTGCATCTTATGTCCGTGTGTAAATCAGGCGCATGTAGGTTCAAGAAAATAATTGGAATGTGTTTATACAGTAATATATCCTGCCATTTCCATAGCCAACATAGCAGATATGTATGCAGCCCAGCCTAGCGTTCCCTTATACAAAACATACTGTATCCTGCACGTTTTCTTTGGGGGGAAAAACTAACAAACAAACCCATTTTTAGATTTCAAACAATATAGTAAAAAGAAAATAACTTTTCATCTTTCCCTAAAATAAGCATATGAAAGACAATTACTTAGTTATCAGGCACAGAGGCAGAGTATTTCCATGGTAGCTCTGTGCCATACAATACCCCCCAACTATCAATCCCACGGAGTCGGGATCCCTGCACGCCGAAGGCGTACACGCCCAAAAAAGGGGTGTGTCTTTGGTCAGGGCCTGGTCTCAGATGAAAGGGGTGTGGCCTCATGACACAACCCTGATTTTAGCATTTTGGGGGTGTGCTCAGCTCTCCCCTAGCACCTTGGCAGCCCCCAGCTCACCTTCCTGCACTGTATAGAAATCATGTGCGCGAGCATGGTATCTATACAGTAATCACTGGTTGCTTTGCAGAGCAATCGGTGATCGAAGCCTCTCCAAACCCCCCCCACCACCACCACCACCACCACCACATGCGGGACACTGCGACACGCGGGTGGGACAGTGTCCGCATAGTGGGACTGTACCGCTGTAATCTGGACAGTTGGGAGGTATGACCATACTACATATGGAAGTAGAGAGGCCAGAAGTACCACAGTGTGGTCGCAGATCAGCACATGATAAGCTCTTGAATACAGTGAATGATATGTGTTCTCAGTTATTACTAATATTTCTCTTGATAGTTGGCAAAAGGTTTTGTTCAGCTCTAATAGGGAAGATTAGCATTACTTAGGGAGGTATGCAGTTAGATATGATTATTTCGGAGCTAACGAATTTGCCCCACCAAGTATTCAATTAGGGCCGTTTTTGTCTTTTTGGAGGCATTATTGCCAATGCCTTTTCACCATTATTTAAGTGAAAAGGCATTAGCGAAAAATGCATCAAAATCTGCGAAAATGGCCTGCGTTTCCGACGGAAAACATATAAATTTGCCAATCAACAAGTTTTCCGCCCCACCGCATTTTTCGCTTAGGCAAAAATCCAGCCCTGCTATTGCATAGGGTGAATCCCCATTTGCCCTAAAAATAGCAAAAAGCTCTGTTTTTACGCCTAGGCGAAAAGAAACCTAAACTAATTGCATACCCCTTTAATATTCAAGTACAAACAACCTTGATAATTTATTTTACCCTGCTGCATACTGTAGGCATCAGAATGGAGGGTGACACCTGAGGTGGCTTTGCCCTCCCATACATGGGACACCAGTTGGGACAAACAGGTTATCCCCATATTACACTAATGCCTGACTCACAACGTTACAGCACGCTTTTGACTGAATCTGATGGTGAAATATTATCTGTGCAGGCACGCAGCGCAGGGTTAGAACCTTGCTGTAAAGTGCTAGCAATCACCTCAGAATCTTTGCTGGGAGAGACTCTAATTGGATAGACCCTATCCTGACAAGCGGTTTTCTCATGAGTCGCTCTGGAAAAGAGTGTCTTATCGCTGTGATATACATTCTGTCTAGGCCCATTTTTAACATTTTTATTATCATTTTAAATTTCTTAGGCGGGTGAATTCCCAGGACAGTGAGGTCCCCAAGCATGGAAACACGGCATTATTTCTAGGATGAGAGAGAAGATTTCACGGAAAAAAAATAATTACATCTACACTACCAGTATGGTTGAAATAAGTATCCTATCCAGTGTTCCCTCACCAGTCCTGGAGCCTTCTCCATGGCATGGAAAACTCCGATAGTAACATCATATAATAGCAATAACCAGGCCACAATTTTGTAATTGCCATCCTCAATGAAACGGGTTCAAAGCATTTGAGTGCGGTGAAGAAGATCTACAGTAATTAGAGGTCAACCCTACAGTATATGGTTGACATGCATTAGGTCAACAGAGTCAAAAGGTCTACAGTACATAAGAGTGATAGGTACAAAAGGTCGACATAGAAATGGTTGAGACAATAAAGGTCGACAAGATTTAACATTTTTGGGGTCATTTTCTATATTTCATCATACTATATGTAACCACAATTATTGCAACATATACCCTCGAGGGCTCTCTGCGCTCGCCACGCGTCCAGCATGGAGGCTCACTCCGCTACCGCTGCACTTAGCACTGGTTACTATTCCCAATCATACTCCACGTGGATGGTAAATTAAGCAAAAGTTGAAAAATAAGTGAACCCCCCCAAAAAACACTGTGTCGACCATTATCATGTCGACCTTTTGAACCTGTCTACCTTTTACCTGTCAATATTTTGGCCATGTTGACCATATGGGTTTGACCTACTGACTGTCTATCTAAACATTGAAAGCCAAAGCATTGTTGGATAACCTCTAAACATGCTAACAAATGTTTATGTCTATTAGGACTAAAGGGCCCTACAGACATGCCGATCCGCCGCCGAGCTGCCCGACGGCGGATACGGCCGACGGGCGACCCGGCGGCGGGGGGCAGTGACGGGGGGAGTGAAGTTTCTTCACTCCCCCCGTCACATGGCTCCATAGAACTGCCGGCAAATATGGACGAGATCGGCCATATTGGCCTGCATGCACAGCCGACGGGACCAGCGATGAACGAGCGCGGGGCCGCGCATCGTTCATCGCTGGAGCCCCCACACTGAAAGATATGAACGAGTTCTCGTTCATTTATGAACGAGATCGTTCATATCTTTCAAACAAATCGGCATGTGTGTAGGGCCTATAGGAGATGCTTGTTGTAAATGATAATTAATCTGTACTTGGTATAAACTTGCAAATAAATGATCCTGTCTGTCGTTAAAGAGATGAATGCCAGCTGTCTTGTACAGGGCCGTGCCACTGACAGAGCTGCAGATAGACAAATGATGTGCCATCTGAAGGGGCACCTAATGTGTCCAGAGGGGGCACCTGCCACATCATACTTTTGTGTTCTAGCAAATAGATGACAATGCCAACACTGCAAAGGAAGAAAAAGAAATGCACTAAAATGAATTAGGGTCAATATAAGAATCTTTCAAGTAGAAATTGTAACAAAACCAAATAAACCAGTGATGACCTACAGCCGGAGGCAGCCTAATTGCAAAGTGTGTTAGTTTTTCTTGACAAATAGTACCCCAAAAATATTTTCTATTCTCGCGATGATAAAAACATTCTGTAAATTTTCTGGGAAAAAAAAAAAAATACATCACCTGGACAACCGAGCGATGCTCAATTCCCTGGCGATCCGGTAAAACAAACTTTTCCCTTTGATAGATAGACCCCAAAATGTACATTTTCTACGTGGGCGCAATGCGGCTACTTGCCCACAGCTATGTACTTACTGTAGAGAAGGAGCAGTTGCGCAAAGACAAATTAGGGACAAGAGTCGCACGCCAGTCCAAAAGCAAAAGCTCCTAATGAGGTTTAATAAACTGCGAATGCACTGTGTAAGGCATATGCACCTTGACTGAGGCTCAGTGCGCACCGGCTTGCTCTGTATGTGAAACGGGCATTTCTGGGTATCATGCTATGGCTTTGTGCCAGAGTCTACAGTGCATGTTTCTGGGAACATGGCGCCCGTACCATGGGGGTCATTCTAACCCGTTCGCTCGCTGCTTTCTTTCGCAGCCCATCGAACGGGTCCCTACTGCGCGTGCGCCAGCGCATGCCAGACGGCCGAAGGCCGTAGCAGGCCTGCGATCGCCTCTGCCTGATTGACAGGCAGAGGCGGTCGCTGGGTGGGAGGGGGCGGTACAGCAGCGTTTGGCCGCCGCTTCGTGGGCGCGGTCCGGACAACGCAAGCGTGGCTGGACCATGTGGGGGGCGGGCCACAGCGGCTCCGTGACGTCACACGCAGCCGCTGCGACCAGGAGCAGCGGCGACCAACTCCCGGCCAGCCGCAGAAGCTACGCTGGCAGGGAGTAACTCCACAAGTACAAAAGTATCGCCGCTGTGCGATTCTTTTGTAGTTATGCGTGGGGGGGGTACGGTGCGGACACACATGCGGGGCAGGCTAGCTCTGTGCTGGGCGTCCCCCCATATCTGTGTCCCTGATCGTAGCTGTGCTAAATTTAGCACAGCTACGATCAACTCAGAATCACCCCCCATGTTCCCAGTGGCTTCTCTATTGCGCACCTGCAATCAACCAAGAAAATTGCTACCGCTCCATTTTCCCAGTGATTTTTGCACCTCAGCAGCCCTGGTCGACGCGGGACTCCGGAGAGGTATAATTATGGGTGCAGGGTGTGCGATGTGGGCTCCCCTGGACCCAGGGGCACATGTGCACAGCATGCCCTGCTCCCGTTATATACACGATACTGGCAGTGCAACTATATGTACTAGCATAACGTAGTACATGTGTCTGCGTGTGACACAGAACCAGGCCCAATATGTCACAGCAGAAGGAAAGATGGACTCTGTAATGTGAGTTTACAGTTTTTCAGCGTTGCAAATAATCTCATAAGCTATTAGATAGTGCTGCCAGGGAAATGCTGCATCATTGATCATAATTATGTCACTGTCTTGTCTGTGCGCAAATGTAGTAAATAAGTATAAATCACACCAAAATATTAGAATCAACTTATTTTAAAAAACTAAAATAATTTCTTCACTTAGTCATAAAAAATACTTTCATATTATATTTGTGTTCATGTACTGAATGTATACAAAAAATACAAAAACCCGTAGAGCTCCCTGTGACAACTACAAGGTAGAGCGGGCAGCAAGGATTGTGGGACCAAGGGGGTAGACGGATGCTTCCCCGGCGGCACCCATTTACCGCTTGCCTTGGGTGGCACCTCTCTACATAGGACGGCGCATGACGTGTCCTTGGAAGGCACCAGACACACATCTTCCTACTCTCATGTGCTTGTTATGTGACATCATGAGTGCAAGTGCAATGTGTGCAGCACAGGGCACACCTGAGACCTGCTACGGTGCTTAGAGCATCACATGCCAGCTGAGGCCCTTCAACTCTCGCC
Organism: Pseudophryne corroboree; assembly: GCF_028390025.1. Classification (NCBI taxonomy): domain Eukaryota; kingdom Metazoa; phylum Chordata; class Amphibia; order Anura; family Myobatrachidae; genus Pseudophryne; species Pseudophryne corroboree. The sequence goes on from NC_086447.1 coordinate 826,169,620, forward strand.
CAACTACAAGAGCCAGCATGCCCTGCCATCGCTCAGCAGACAAGGTATGCTGGAACTTTCAGTTCCACTCTGGCTGCAGGATGCTTATGCCTTGATTAACACCAAAGAAACAGCGTGTCCGCCGGAACAGCAAGCAATGATGTAAGTAACGAGGCAGCAGTCATTATGAAGATGTAGTCCAGGTATGGAATGTCTGAGACGCTGGTGGGCCATAGACGTATCAGAAACACAGACCAGCCTCAATCATACATCTTTGTAATGAGGAACCTGTGACCAGTGAAGTCAGTCACTTTTCGATGAGAGCATAAAAATGACATAGTCCTCGTAATTAGAAACTGAAAGAAAATGATGGTAACTTTTCAATACTTCTGACATTTATTAGTCATCATAGGCCGGGTTTCCATCAGCAGCCTGCCACACGTACAGAACACAGCCCACAGCAAGATTCCTTATGTTTGAGTGATTGATTCTGCCACATACTTTCTTAATGGTGTTAATCTGAAAATTACTAAGCCGTTTTGGTAATAAATAATTAACTTTTGAAGGGATTGTAGAAATGCTGACACATCCCCTGTTATACCAACTTTACCACCAGGTGGCTCCTAATTATTAAAGATAGATCATCTGGTCCTCTTACACTTTATCTAATACTGAGGCTTGCTTGCTGCTGTGCACCTATTACATTGCTGCATAAATCTAGTACCCAGTTCTGAGTCCTGTCCGTGCCTTCCAGCAAAAGACAGATTTAATGTCACATATGAAACAAGACATTGTAGGGAGGACATACAGGCTTATATACCAACAGATGAGAAAACAAATAACGTGAGGACGGATAGCGTTTGAAGAGCATCCATAACTTCTATCTGAGGGGAGTGGGAACTGCTGACACGACTGGTTGATTTTCTCTCCGCTGCTCTGATAAGATCAGTAGTCTGTGTGGCTGAGATGGAAGAGAGGGAAATGAATACACTGTGCATAAGTCAGCATGAATGTGACCTGGCTGCCATATGGGAAGACTGAGCAAGCGGTTGGAGCAATGAGAGGAAGACTGCAGAGCGATATGTTTGCCCAGACTCATTGTAAAGCGCACGTTCTGATAGTAATTGCTTCATATTACGTCATGGCACGCTGCTGCTGCTGCTGCTTAATATGTCACTTAGGGGTCTATTTATTAACATTATTTTTACTAAGATAATGTGAAAAAGGGTGTTTTCACACCCTTTTCACATTATTTTAGTATCACCTATATATATTAAAGGGCATTTGGAGCAGTTTTCATGAAAAACTGCTCCAAACCCATTTTTCACTTTTTTTTTAGTAACCCACATTGCATTGCCCATACTTATAATGGGAAATGTGATGTGGCCAAATTTACTAAAAAAAAAATTTGAAAAAATACAGCAGTGTGCCCTGTGATAATCTCGGCAGCTCAGGCTGGCGAGTTCACAGGGCAGCACTGCGATGTGCACCCTTTTGCCCAGCTTTCTCTGCCCCTGGCGGGGACCCGGCAGAGTGATCAGCTATGTGTGTCCGATGGACACACAAGTTGATCACAGTGTAGAAAAAATAAAAATAATAGTAAAAAAAAAAAAACGTACTCACCTGTCCAGGGAGCCGGTGAGCGCTGCCGGGCTCTGGGTCCCCATATGCTGCAATGTGACCCCGGTGCAGTAAAGTGACACTGCAAAACGGCAGCGCACTTTACAGCACTAGGGGTCACAGCGCAGGAGAAAGCGCCCGGCAGCCTCCTGAAGCAGCGTGGGCCGGCTCCCTGGACAGGTGAGTATATTATCCTGCTTGGGGGGGTCCACGGCGCGCGGGGGTAGTCGTGACGGGGGGGGGTCAACCTGGCGGCGGCAGTAGCGGCGATGTCGGCGGGGGCGGCACATGCGCAGCAGGACATCGGGGTATTTTTTACGAAAAATACCCTGATGATCCTGCGAAGAGGCATCGCAGGGACAGAGCTAGACCGCAAGCTCTGTTCCTGTATGCGATAATTGATACATCCCTGAGATGTAACCAATTATCGCAGTGCGAGTTTGGGCGATTTTATCACCTGTCATCCGCATCCTGGATGCGAATGGTGATAAATAGTAGAGATGTGCACCGGAAATTTTTCGGGTTTTGTGTTTTGGTTTTGGGTTCGGTTCCGCGGCCGTGTTTTGGGTTCGACCGCGTTTTGGCAAAACCTCACCGATTTTTTTTTGTCGGATTCGGGTGTGTTTTGGATTCGGGTGTTTTTTTCAAAAAACACTAAAAAACAGCTTAAATCATAGAATTTGGGGGTCATTTTGATCCCAAAGTATTATTAACCTCAAAAACCATAATTTACACTCATTTTCAGTCTATTCTGAATACCTCACACCTCACAATATTATTTTTAGTCCTAAAATTTGCACCGAGGTCGCACGATGACTAAGCTAAGCGACCCTAGTGGCCGACACAAACACCTGGCCCATCTAGGAGTGGCACTGCAGTGTCACGCAGGATGTCCCTTCCAAAAAACCCTCCCCAAACAGCACATGACGCAAAGAAAAAAAGAGACGCAATGAGGTAGCTGTGTGAGTAAGCTAAGCGACCCTAGTGGCCGACACAAACACCTGGCCCATCTAGGAGTGGCACTGCAGTGTCACGCAGGATGTCCCTTCCAAAAAACCCTCCCCAAACAGCACATGACGCAAAGAAAAAAAGAGGCGCAATGAGGTAGCTGTGTGAGTAAGCTAAGCGACCCTAGTGGCCGACACAAACACCTGGCCCATCTAGGAGTGGCACTGCAGTGTCACGCAGGATGTCCCTTCCAAAAAACCCTCCCCAAACAGCACATGACGCAAAGAAAAAAAGAGGCGCAATGAGGTAGCTGTGTGAGTAAGCTAAGCGACCCTAGTGGCCGACACAAACACCTGGCCCATCTAGGAGTGGCACTGCAGTGTCACGCAGGATGTCCCTTCCAAAAAACCCTCCCCAAACAGCACATGACGCAAAGAAAAAAAGAGGCGCAATGAGGTAGCTGTGTGAGTAAGATAAGCGACCCTAGTGGTCGACACAAACACCGGGCCCATCTAGGAGTGGCACTGCAGTGGCACGCAGGATGGCCCTTCCAAAAAACCCTCCCCAAACAGCACATGACGCAAAGAAAAAAAGAGGCGCAATGAGGTAGCTGTGTGAGTAAGATAAGCGACCCTAGTGGCCGACACAAACACCGGGCCCATCTAGGAGTGGCACTGCAGTGTCACGCAGGATGTCCCTTCCAAAAAACCCTCCCCAAACAGCACATGACGCAAAGAAAAAAAGAGGCGCAATGAGGTAGCTGTGTGAGTAAGCTAAGCGACCCTAGTGGCCGACACAAACACCGGGCCCATCTAGGAGTGGCACTGCAGTGTCACGCAGGATGTCCCTTCCAAAAAACCCTCCCCAAACAGCACATGACGCAAAGAAAAAAAGAGGCGCAATGAGGTAGCTGTGTGAGTAAGATAAGCGACCCTAGTGGCCGACACAAACACCGGGCCCATCTAGGAGTGGCACTGCAGTGGCACGCAGGATGGCCCTTCCAAAAAACCCTCCCCAAACAGCACATGACGCAAAAAATTAAATTAAGAAAAATTAATTAATTAATTAAATTAAGAAAAATTAAAGAAAAAAGAGGTGCAAGATGGAATTGTCCTTGGGCCCTCCCACCCACCCTTATGTTGTATAAACAGGACATGCACACTTTAACCAACCCATCATTTCAGTGACAGGGTCTGCCACACGACTGTGACTGAAATGACGGGTTGGTTTGGACCCCCACCAAAAAAGAAGCAATTAATCGCTCCTTGCACAAACTGGCTCTACAGAGGCACGATCTCCACCTCATCATCATCCTCCGATATATCACCGTGTACATCCCCCTCCTCACAGATTATCAATTCGTCCCCACTGGAATCCACCATCTCAGCTCCCTGTGTACTTTGTGGAGGCAATTGCTGCTGGTCAATGTCTCCACGGAGGAATTGATTATAATTCATTTTAATGAACATCATCTTCTCCACATTTTCTGGATGTAACCTCGTACGCCGATTGCTGACAAGGTGAGCGGCGGCACTAAACACTCTTTCGGAGTACACACTTGTGGGAGGGCAACTTAGGTAGAATAAAGCCAGTTTGTGCAAGGGCCTCCAAATTGCCTCTTTTTCCTGCCAGTATAAGTACGGACTGTGTGACGTGCCTACTTGGATGCGGTCACTCATATAACCCTCCACCATTCTTTCAATGGTGAGAGAATCATATGCAGTGACAGTAGACGACATGTCCGTAATCGTTGTCAGGTCCTTCAGTCCGGACCAGATGTCAGCATCAGCAGTCGCTCCAGACTGCCCTGCATCACCGCCAGCGGGTGGGCTCGGAATTCTGAGCCTTTTCCTCGCACCCCCAGTTGCGGGAGAATGTGAAGGAGGAGATGTTGACAGGTCGCGTTCCGCTTGACTTGACAATTTTGTCACCAGCAGGTCTTTGAACCCCAGCAGACTTGTGTCTGCCGGAAAGAGAGATCCAAGGTAGGCTTTAAATCTAGGATCGAGCACGGTGGCCAAAATGTAGTGCTCTGATTTCAACAGATTGACCACCCGTGAATCCTTGTTAAGCGAATTAAGGGCTCCATCCACAAGTCCCACATACCTAGCGGAATCGCTCCGTGTTAGCTCCTCCTTCAATGTCTCCAGCTTCTTCTGCAAAAGCCTGATGAGGGGAATGACCTGACTCAGGCTGGCAGTGTCTGAACTGACTTCACGTGTGGCAAGTTCAAAGGGCATCAGAACCTTGCACAATGTTGAAATCATTCTCCACTGCGCTTGAGACAGGTGCATTCCACCTCCTATATCGTGCTCAATTGTATAGGCTTGAATGGCCTTTTGCTGCTCCTCCAACCTCTGAAGCATATAGAGGGTTGAATTCCACCTCGTTACCACTTCTTGCTTCAGATGATGGCAGGGCAGGTTCAGTTGTTTTTGGTGGTGCTCCAGTCTTCTGTACGTGGTGCCTGTACGCCGAAAGTGTCCCGCAATTCTTCTGGCCACCGACAGCATCTCTTGCACGCCCCTGTCGTTTTTAAAAAAATTCTGCACCACCAAATTCAAGGTATGTGCAAAACATGGGACGTGCTGGAATTTGCCCATATTTAATGCACACACAATATTGCTAGCGTTGTCCGATGCCACAAATCCACAGGAGAGTCCAATTGGGGTAAGCCATTCCGCGATGATCTTCCTCAGTTGCCGTAAGAGGTTTTCAGCTGTGTGCGTATTCTGGAAAGCGGTGATACAAAGCGTAGCCTGCCTAGGAAAGAGTTGGCGTTTGCGAGATGCTGCTACTGGTGCCGCCGCTGCTGTTCTTGCGGCGGGAGTCCATACATCTACCCAGTGGGCTGTCACAGTCATATAGTCCTGACCCTGCCCTGCTCCACTTGTCCACATGTTCGTGGTTAAGTGGACATTGGGTACAACTGCATTTTTTAGGACACTGGTGAGTCTTTTTCTGACGTCCGTGTACATTATCGGTATCGCCTGCCTAGAGAAGTGGAACCTAGATGGTATTTGGTAACGGGGGCACACTACCTCAAGAAATTGTCTAGTTCCCTGTGAACAAACGGCGGATACCGGACGCACGTCTAACACCAACATAGTTGTCAAGGCCTCAGTTATCCGCTTTGCAGCAGGATGACTGCTGTGATATTTCATCTTCCTCGCAAAGGACTGTTGGACAGTCAATTGCTTACTGGAAGTAGTACAAGTGGGCTTACGACTTCCCCTCTGGGATGACCATCGACTCCCAGCAGCAACAACAGCAGCGCCAGCAGCAGTAGGCGTTACACGCAAGGATGCATCGGAGGAATCCCAGGCAGGAGAGGAATCGTCAGAATTGCCAGTGACATGGCCTGCAGGACTATTGGCATTCCTGGGGAAGGAGGAAATTGACACTGAGGGAGTTGGTGGTTTGCGTGAGCTTGGTTACAAGAGGAAGGGATTTACTGGTCAGTGGACTGCTTCCGCTGTCACCCAAAGTTTTTGAACTTGTCACTGACTTATTATGAATGCGCTGCAGGTGACGTATAAGGGAGGATGTTCCGAGGTGGTTAACGTCCTTACCCCTACTTATTACAGCTTGACAAAGGCAACACACGGCTTGACAAATGTTGTCCGCATTTCTGGTGAAATACTTCCACACCGAAGAGCTGATTTTTTGGTATTTTGACCAGGCATGTCAATGGCCCTATTCCTCCCACGGACAACAGGTGTCTCCCCGGGTGCCTGACTTAAACAAACCACCTCACCATCAGAATCCTCCTGGTCAATTTCCTCCCCAGCGCCAGCAACACCCATATCCTCCTCATCCTGGTGTACTTCAACACTGACATCTTCAATCTGACTATCAGGAACTGGACTGCGGGTGCTCCTTCCAGCACTTGCAGGGGGCGTGCAAATGGTGGAAGGCGCATGCTCTTCACGTCCAGTGTTGGGAAGGTCAGGCATCGCAACCGACACAATTGGAGTCGGACTCTCCTTGTGGATTTGGGATTTCGAAGAACGCACAGTTCTTTGCGGTGCTACTGCTTTTGCCAGCTTGAGTCTTTTCATTTTTCTAGCGAGAGGCTGAGTGCTTCCATCCTCATGTGAAGCTGAACCACTAGCCATGAACATAGGCCAGGGCCTCAGCCGTTCCTTGCCACTCCGTGTGGTAAATGGCATATTGGCAAGTTTACGCTTCTCCTCCGACAATTTTATTTTAGGTTTTGGAGTCCTTTTTTTACTGATATTTGGTGTTTTGGATTTTACATGCTCTGTACTATGACATTGGGCATCGGCCTTGGCAGACATCGTTGCTGGCATTTCATCGTCTCGGCCATGACTAGTGGCAGCAGCTTCAGCACGAGGTGGAAGTGGATCTTGATCTTTCCCTAATTTTGGAACCTCAACATTTTTGTTCTCCATATTTTAATAGGCACAACTAAAAGGCACCTCAGGTAAACAATGGAGATGGATGGATACTAGTATACTTATGGATGGACTGCCGAGTGCCGACACAGAGGTAGCTACAGCCGTGGACTACCGTACTGTGTCTGCTGCTAATATAGACTGGATGATAATGAGATGAAATCAATATAATATCACTAGTACTGCAGCCGGACAGGTATGTATATTTATTATGTAATGACTGATGACGGACCTGCTGGACACTGTCAGCTCAGCAGCACCGCAGACTGCTACAGTAAGCTACTATACTATAGTAGTATGTACAAAGAAGAAAGAAAAAAAAAACCACGGGGAGGTGGTATACAATTATGGATGGACTGCCGAGTGCCGACACAGAGGTAGCTACAGCCGTGGACTACCGTACTGTGTCTGCTGCTAATATAGACTGGATGATAATGAGATGAAATCAATATAATATCACTAGTACTGCAGCCGGACAGGAATGTATATTTATTATGTAATGACTGATGACGGACCTGCTGGACACTGTCAGCTCAGCAGCACCGCAGACTGCTACAGTAAGCTACTATACTATAGTAGTATGTACAAAGAAGAAAGAAAAAAAAAAAACCACGGGGAGGTGGTATACAATTATGGATGGACTGCCGAGTGCCGACACAGAGGTAGCTACAGCCGTGGACTAACGTACTGTGTCTGCTGCTAATATAGACTGGATGATAATGAGATGAAATCAATATAATATCACTAGTACTGCAGCCGGACAGGTATGTATATTTATTATGTAATCACTGATGACGGACCTGCTGGACACTGTCAGCTCAGCAGCACCGCAGACTGCTACAATAAGCTACTATACTATAGTAGTATGTACAAAGAAGAAAGAAAAAAAAAAACCACGGGGAGGTGGTATACAATTATGGATGGACTGGAGTGCCGACACAGAGGTAGCTACAGCCGTGGACTAACGTACTGTGTCTGCTGCTAATATAGACTGGATGATAATGAGATGAAATCAATATATATGTATATATAATATCACTAGTACTGCAGCCGGACAGGTATATATATTTATTATGTAATGACTGATGACGGACCTGCTGGACACTGTCAGCTCAGCAGCACCGCAGACTGCTACAGTAAGCTACTATAGTAGTATGTATAAAGAAGAATGAAAAAAAAAAAAACCACGGGTAGGTGGTATACAATATTATATATATATATTATATACAATTTTATATATATATATATATATATATATATATATATATTAAACTGGTGGTGGTGATTGATTATTAAACTGGTGGTCAGGTCACTGGTCACACTATCAGCAACTTGCAAGTAGTACTCCTAAGCAGACAATCACAAAATATATTATACTGGTCTGGTGGTCAGTGTGGTCACAATGGCAGTGTGGCACTGACTCTGGCAGCAAAAGTGTGCACTGTACGTTATATGTACTCCTGAGTCCTGCTCTCAGACTCTAACTGCTCCCCACTGTCAGTGTCTCCCCCACAAGTCAGATAATACACTTACAGTCACACTATCTAATCTATAAATATCACTTCAGCAAGTAGTATAGTAGTATACAGTAGTACTCCTCCTAATAATGCTCCCCGAAAATACTGTGTCTCTCTCTTCTCTAAACGGAGAGGACGCCAGCCACGTCCTCTCCCTATGACTCTCAATGCACGTGTGAAAATGGCGGCGACGCGCGGCTCCTTATATAGAATCCGAGTCTCGCGATAGAATCCGAGCCTCGCGAGAATCCGACAGCGTGATGATGACGTTCGGGCGCGCTCGGGTTAGCCGAGCAAGGCGGGAAGATCCGAGTCGCTCGGACCCGTGTAAAAAAACCTGAAGTTCGGGCGGGTTCGGATTCCGAGGAACCGAACCCGCTCATCTCTAATAAATAGGCCCCTTAAATAGAAACGATGCGTAAGATTAAACATAAATTGACAATACTTTGCAATCAAAACAAATCTATTTTTTGTATTCACTCTCTAGTGACCAAATATTGGGTAGTTGGCCCGATATCGCTGCTCGAAAGTGCAATAATTGTTAGGGGTATCACCGGGACACAGGCTGCATTAAGAGCCTGCGATAATTAAAAAGTTTATTAGTTTAAAAAAAAGTTTTTATTTATAGTTGGCGTTATCACTTAAGACGTGCCCACACACGGGGGGTCATTCAGCTGCGGTTGCACCTGAGACCTTTGGCGCAAAGTACCGATTTTCATTTGTTGACAGCCCGATGCTGTTTCGGGGGCAGAGACGGGCTCCATTTGGAAAACTTCTTGCAGGCAAGTATCTGTATTATGGGGGTTATTCAGTACAGATTGCAGATTCGGCTAAAAAGCAGAATCTGCAATACTTTCTATCACATGCTGGGGGACTGCCCAGCCGCAGCGGACGCAATTTAATTGCAGTGGCAGCAACTGTGGATGACCCCTGCAGCTGTGGCTACGCTGCATATGTAGGCGGTCTGCCATCATTTTCTTGATCGGAGTGGCTGTGCGTGACATCACGCAGCCGCCCCAAAAATGCTCTGTCCCCGCCCCGCGATTGCCTCTACCTATCAATCAGTCAGAGTTGTTCGCAGCCAATGCAATCTGATCGCATCAGCTGGTCATACATGTGCAGGCCGGGACCTGCGCATGCACATTGGCGCCGGGACTGTCGTTATTGTGGTCGCATCGCTTAGCGGTGAGACCTGAATAACCCCCTAATATTGTTACTTTCATGTTGATATTTGAATTTTGAAGCCCCTGGGCCACGGGTGAGTATATTTCCATCTTTGCTCCCTCTAATGATAAAGCTGACTATCCACTGGTTGCCTATACCCGAGTTAAGTTACACAGTGGAAACTTTAATTTGGGAAGCAGATACTGTATGTACTAACAAATGGAGTCAGCTGTATTTAGAGATAAATAAAAAGGGACATTTCACTATTTCCCAGTTAGCTGAAGGAATAATAAAATAACTGTAAATCTATGTGACAATAGTGGTGATTGTCAATAAAGTGACAATGGCACAGTGCTGCAAAGAAAGCCATATAAGAACAAATTATGCAAAGTTGTAAAAGAAAAAAAATGTAATAATTTGTAAGACATCAAATGATGCGTTTAGAAATCTATGATTGGGAAATTAAAAACCATTGTGAAGAAAGGAATTTCTCAATATCTTATGTCAAAGAGAAAATGACACAAAGAAAAATTCCTCTTAATCCTTAAATGCTTTGTTTCTCTGGCTGCTTAAGCAAGAAAAGAAACACAACTTGTCTTTTGAAGCAATTACCTCATTGTAAAACAGCTTTGAGCTTTTTTTTATGCTTTCTACAAATGATCATTAGCAGAATCAAATATAACGAGGAATACTTTGCACAACAGTGTTAATCCAAAAGACCCTCCGGTCGTTCTGTTTTACTTCAGATTAACTTTTTTTTTTTCCTTTTTGGGAAGAGGTTGGCAGCGGCGGATGAGGCAGGGTGGCATTTCTCTAATCAATGGTCACTCCATTCACTTCTCATTAAATCACTATTTTTCATGTTCCACTCAGATGTCTGACGAGGTCATGGAGCAGAGTTCCTTCATTAATGCATTCTTTCTCAAGAAGCTGCATTTCCTCCATCTGAAAGAGAGGTCTGATAAATGGCTGCTTTTGATGGTTGTGTGGTCAGGGCTCCCAATAACTCACATTTCACATGAAAAGGGGCTATTGCTCTGTGGACATCACAGAGAAAAACGGTTTCCTATGTAAAATGGGCCACAAACTGCACAGTTCAAAGTGCCAGGGTGGCCCGGGTCACAAAAGCACAATCTACTGTAGCCTTTGGACTGGTCTGAGTAATGATAATGGCTACCCTAAGGCTTTATATTACAGCAGGACATAAGGTGCCCATGTTGTTTTTGAATGCATTGAAGAGTCCAAGAACCTCAGACTGAAAGAAACAAAATAAAAATGAATTACAGCGCTAATACAACTGATGCTAATGATATATGAATTTATTCATTAAAAACAGACTGATAATCTAATATATATAAAATTTTGTAAAAATTGCTCATGGACCAATTTATGGACATATAATAGACTCCTCAGCAATGACCTTATCTAGGCAAAAGTCCATATGATAATGTTTGGACAACAGGTCTAATTTCTCACAAGGACCAATTTGATTAGTTACCCATCAGGTGTTCCAATGCATGGATCCGGATCAAGGTCTTTATCTGTAAAGTGGATTCTGGTTCACAGTTCGTTTTTATTTGACACTTTAATGTCCAGCACACTGTGTTCCGTTTAAAAGTGAATCCTGGAAAATATTCCTTACTTTGACCAAGTTGGATTCGGGATCCTGGTTCACAAATAGCATGAAGATGGGTGGTCCTGGGTGAAGAGCCTGATGGAGCTGTCTTGAGTCACGTCCAATGGTCAGGAGCAGTGTTCCCTTACGCGTTTCGCCGCTCCAGGCAGCTTTCTCAAAGGGTAATGTGATGGTCAGAATTTACCCCCTTTTTATAGGGGAAATGATGTCATCAGTCAATTAGCTTACATAATTAATTAAGAACAGGCATCAGAATTTTAAATTCACAAGAATACAGAAACAGCAGAGACTACTAGATGAAGACACATATTTATTAATATTTATAAAACTGATAACGGATCTATTGGAAAAGAATAATTTATAAATCTCCAATTGTAAGTCATGTGATCGTGTCACCGATCACATGACACTGCTTGTGACGACTTCCTGTAATACTGTCCACTCATAGGGGCAGCCATCTGTCAATCCACAAATCCCGCCCCGTTTAAAAATCACGTGAATCTGCAACCTCGGAAGTGTACCGCTCCCCATGGTTATGGAGCCGTCACTTCCTGAGTAACTCGTTGCTAAGTGACCGCAATGAAACAGGAAACATAGTTATCGGAGAGGACGCTTCGGCAACTCGCGTGTTTACCGGAAGTGACCTGTTTCCATGGTGACAGGCCAAACGCATCCTGTTAAACTTAGCTGATAGCCGTCTTCCACTTATATTAGAGTGACCCGTTTTCTCCAGCTACAGAGTGATTACTTCATGACGTAAATTTACACAACATATCAGAGGACTATATTAAAACCTACTTATAATTAAAAAAGTATTTATAAATTGTAAATACGATCACCGGAAGTGATGGTTTCCATAACAACAATACCATCTCAACCCGGTATAGATTATTACTAGACACCAGTATAGGTGAAGGGGACGACATATCGATTACCAAAATTAATGGCTATTAATAGCCAAAATCAGGGGGGCACATACAGATTGCATATACGTCTTTCCCAACTATAAATTTAGAATTTGGAAAAACAATAATTTTGGAATACATGAAACTTCTCATTAATGGGCATCAATTTCATCAATGATCAGAGGAATTCTATATATAATAACAGAGTCAATCGAGTATTGTATTAAGTTCTAGAGCCTCGTTCAGACCTTGTGGATGTAATGTGTTTAATTGGAAGGTCCAATAGATCTCCTGCTTACACAACCTAGCAAATCTATCCCCTCCTCTTTTTGTTATTGGAATATATTCTAGTCCAATAATTCTCAGGGATGCTGGATTACTATCATGATGTTTATTGAAGTGCCTAGGTACACTATGATTAGTAACTCTATTAATTACATTCCTAGAGATGGGATGTTGCTATTGGCAACATCCCATCTTAAACAGAACTCCCATCTTAGTAAATTTACCTCCTGGTGACTGTGAAGGGAATGAGAGAACAGGGAACTAAACATTGAAATGTTTAGGGAAACAATTTAAGATGACGTGTGCATTGTGCAGGGTCGCACCTCTCATTACCGGTGTGCACCCCAGGACCCCTCCCCTGTATGACATGGTGTGTTATCCTGCTGATATTAGCCAACATAAAATGGGTAGACTGTGGCTATAAAGGATACATACAGTCAGCACCAAAACTCAGGTAGGCTGTGGTATTTAAACAATGCTCATTTGGTATTAAAGTATACTTACCTACTCTTCCGAAAGTTGCGGGACACTTCCAATTTTTTGAGTAGCACCCCGCACCACCGGAAGAGTGGGTACCCCCCCCCACACACACACACATCCCACACACTTCCTAGTAAAGTGGGCAGGATAGGGAGAAAGTGCCAAAAATCGTGGGTCCATATGGAGGAGGCGGGATAAATTAACGTGAATCGCTGTCATTTTAGCCCCACACCTTCCTTGTGGCCCCGCAATTTAGCAGGATTTATGGTGACAGGGGTTGGCCCATCTCCACCCCTGAAATGCCCAGCTGCTTCTCCTCTCCAAAAGTCAGCAAGGATGTATTAAGGGATTTAATTTGTGAAAAGAAATTCCCCATACCCATAAGTTATCATATTCAGTGGCATAAGGAGGGGGTGTGTGAGGGGTGCGGCCCGCACCCGGGTGGCACGCTCAGATGGGATGACACCAAAATTACGGCTCCACTGCAGTGATAGGAGCGGGTGCTGCAGTGTGACATTCTCCTGCCTGACCCGCTCCTGTCATTGAAGAGGAGCCAACGCTGCAGGAAGCCCAGCCTCCGGGGACAGCCCAGCATCTTTGGGGATGCTGGGCAGCCCCTGGAGTGATGTCATCGGAATTTCTGTGAGGCCACGCCCCTCCAATTTAGGCCATGCCCCTTTCCGGTGCGGCAAGGGCTACAGTGTGCGCACCGGGTGACACCAGACCTGGTGACGCCTCTGATCACCAGCCTGAACAGATGATATGAGGCAGGATGGATCCATGGATGCTACATTCATACACTAAAATCTGCAGCTTGCAGTGTTTTAGTCAGTCTGTTTCCAGTCCCTAGCTGACAGGAGAGGAACCCGGCGAGGTCTTCTATTGTTGAAGAACATCCACTTCAAGTTCTGAAGCATCAGAGATGCTCTTCTACATATCACTGCTGTTATGGATGCTTATATAAATTACTGTAGAATTCCTGCCAGCTTGAACCAGTCTGGCCATTTTCCTCTGATCTTTTCCATTAAGGGCTCTATCATAATGTGATAAATGATTTACATTTAAATTTGCAACATGAAAATTAAGATTTTCAAAGGAATTTATTAACAAGCTATTGCCATGAGAGAGATAAGAGCTCATCCCAAAGAGCTGAAAGCAGAGTGATAACTTACACTATCACTATGCTTCCTTATGTGGCAGTGGGGTCCGACAGAGAGAGTGATCTGAAAGGCTCTGCATTATTGAAGCCCATAGGCCACCTTCAGATGACATTAGCGGCAGGGGCCAAGCTGTATATGAGAATATCCAACTGCATAACAGCCCCCATAGAATGGTCGAAAATGGAAGCACTGTTGCAGATAGAGGAAATATCTGCTGCAGTTTCAGCTTCTTAAGTCCTGGAGAGCCTTACCCCTTGAAAAAAGGTGTTTTTGGCTATATCTTGCAAATATCGGTAAAAAAAGATACCTCCAAGAAGGCATGTTTGACAGAGCTGCCCCTTCTTAGATATTTTTATTGCATTAAGATCCCAGGAGATGAGCAGTTTCTGTGATACGCAAACTACCCTGTCTGGTACCAGCAATCTTCCCACGATCAAACTTATAGTAGAGCATATTTCCAAGATCATTCTTATATCTGGTATGAACAATAACTGAACCTCTTGAAGATGTACTGTATGGATGCTTTAATACATTGAGAAGATGGTACGTGATTGGCCAATTAGATATTTGAATTAGCAAGCGGGAGTACAGGTACATAACAAGGAGGCCACTCAGTTTATATACTGTACCTCATTCATTCAACTCCTCCCATCAACAAGCATTGCATTTAATAATTCACTTTAATTCAGATCCATGCTGTAGTCCAGTGGTTCCCAAACTTGGTCCTCTGTCAAACCGTGCATGTTTTCCAGGTCTCCTCACAGAATCAAAAGTGAAATAATTAGCTCCACCTATGGATCTTTTAAAATGTGTGTGAGTGAGTAATGAATACACCTGTGCACCTGCTGGGTGACCTGAAAAACATGAACTATGATCTAAGTGAGTTTGAGAACCACTACTCTATTCATATTACCCATCATAACTACACATAGCCCCATACAGCTTCCACAGGAAGGAAAAAAGTCATGTGACCAATTAACAGTTTATAATCATAGGACCTGATTAAGACACGGGTGTAATCGATACATCAGTGGTTGATAAACTATGTTTAGTTGACTGTGCCGGAACTGCAGTGCGCATGGGCTATGAAATTGCTGTGGCTCTGGTTGCCGTGATGGGGGTAGCTACAGCTTGCCATTTTGGGGAGGAGATGGGGGCCGATGCACAAAATGGAAGCGTGTTACCACTGCCGCCAATGATAGTGCTCTCCTCTGGATTTGCCGCTGGCTGAGCAGTACTCTACACTCTTGCTTGTCGCCTCCATGATGAAGGAGTGCTGAGGCCAGTGACTACCTCTTCTGACAGCCATTCTTAGTAACCTTAGGGCAGATAGCCAATGTCTGCCAGCAGGGGGCGTCTTTTTACACAAGACGCCTCCTGCAGCTTTTGCATATATAAGTACAGCTGCTGCATACACAGACCCAGCGGCTGCGCTATTAGCGTCCATCTCTGAATCAGCCCCACAAGCATTGGCGTTTCTATAATGGGTGCAATGTGTGCGGTGCACAGGGGCCCCTGGGTCTGGGAGGGCCCACACCACACACACTGCACCCATTTTAATACCTAACTTTCCAGAGTCCAGCGTCGGGCACTGTGGTCACGGTGGAAATCGCCGCCAAAATGGCCACCGTGCATGCACAGTAGCCAAATTTGTCTTTGGATCATGGCGGGCACCATGTTTCTGGATACCTGCGCATGCGCGGTAGACTCCGGCACAATGCCGGAGTCTATAGCGCCGTACAGAGGAGGGGGCCCACCCGGAACTGCAAACGGGCCCCCTCCTCTGTTGAAACGCCCCTGGCCTCAAGTCATTACTATTAGCACTTAGGGCATGAAATATCACTCTGATAACAATTGGTGAGATCCCACAGGGTGCATAGAGTGCCTGGCACGTTTCCAATGACTGCATTTGTGCCAGCGGGCGTTTCACCTTTTAGTCATTATCTAGATACTGTAGTGTTGTAAATGTAAATAAAATAAAACTCTCAGCCTAAAATCTGCTTACTGAGAATGTAACATTTTCCTTTACTGATTTATCTTCTACAAAGTAGTTTTGTGCCTTTCTGCCTTCCAGAAATACTAATGTTTACGTATTTATTGAGTTGAATAATCATCAACTAAGTGTGAAGACTGTTTTCCTTTTTCGCTGCAGAACCACAAAGGGAGAATGTGCACAGCCGACGTTATCATTATTAGAGGCACTCAGACACTCAGGCCCGCCCTCCGGACAATTCACAGCTCTGTATTGAGTGTTCCGTCCCTGCAACATTTAGAGAACACTGTTTTATAGCATAGTTAATTTCATGGCCAGTTTGTATATTCATGGAGGAAGCAAAAATAATGATTAGAAAACTGGATGAGTGCCAATTTTAATATTGTTTGCTCTGATAATTTTATGCCCTTTTCATATTTTTTTCTATGTCTGTTGGTAGAAAAGTTTCTTACCATGTGTGCAATATTCTAAACGGGTGATAAATGCATCTTAATATGCCTGCATGCCGTCTTCTGTACACACATTGGTCGTATTCCTTCCATTCTCACACATGACACAACTATAATACATACTTTAATCATACCCCATCTAGACTATCTCAAGACCCTCCTGTGATCGTCACACCAGCCTTTTATGAATTCGGCAACATGACATTCATCTTCCCTCCTGCTCCTAAACAGCTGTTCCGCTCTGCCAGATACTCTCCCTGACATCACCTCCACTCTATTCATCTCTGATTACTACACGTATTCAGGGCCGTCAACAGGGGGGGGGGGGGGGGGTCAAAGGGGACACCTGTACTGGGCCCCAAGGATCAGAGGGGCCCCAAGGATACGGCGCTAAGTGTAATTACGGGCGATCCAGAATCGTACATCTCAGTCTCATCTCTGGCTGTGACGTAATGGCTGCAAGCTGACAGGAACCAGGCATTTGTATGTAGGATATGTGTTCCATGGATTAGTAACAGAACTGCAGGAGCGTATCCATTAGACTTCAGACACATCTCTTGCACCATAGGTAGGACTGGTGCACATGTGTGCATATGATGATGACAGCTATGTTTACCAGTGGATTGTTGGGGGTGGTGCGGCCGCATACAGGTAGCAGACACTGAAAACAGACGGAGATCTGCATTTATTTACGAGCTCTAAACTACATACAAGTCTATATCAAGCCCAATGTCTCCTTTAAAACTAATTTCTCCAATGATAAAATCTGGTTTCTGCGGCCCTCACTTTGTTCTGATCCTATTGTGTAAATGCTGAGATGATGTTCTGTATACACTCACACTGTGCAGTATTGCAGAGGATGATAGCACTTCTGAAATCGATAATAATCAGATAATAGTTCTAGCAAGTGTATGTTTATTATATTTAAAAAGACAACTTATTGATCCCTGGTTTTGTCTTCCACACTGTGTGTGGGATGTACTAAAAGGAAAATGCAGTGAAACCCCCGTTTTCGGGGATTGTGCCACATTTTCACATGTACTAACCCCCGGTCTGACATGTTTCGACGCCAAGGGTGATACCCTATAGAAGCCTATGGGCATCTTACCGCCAGCCGCCACATCCTGCCGCCTCCACCACCCCGCGCCGCTCACGCTGACCCCCCTCCCCCATACAACTCCTCCACCCTAAGCAATACACCCGGAGGCCCTTCCGGCTGCAGGGAGGAGGAGCCCAGGACTGACTGCTGTCTGTTTGCCAGTCTTGGAGCTGACAGAGACCCCAGGGAGGTGACGGAGACTCCCCGCACACCTTCTGACAGGTATCGCGGGGGGGCCTTTGTCACCGCATTGCGATGTTAATCACATATGTTAGTACATATGCGATTAGCATCGCTGTGAGGGGCGGCAATGTATTTTAATGCATCCCGCCCTGCATATCTTTAAAAAAGTCAGATTTACTGGAAGGCAACCTAGAGCCCTAGAGCGTCTAGGGCCCATGGCCGGATTGCCTGTTAAGGTCTTTGGGAAGTTCCCCAGGAGACCGGCCAGACTATGGGGCTGGTTGCGGCATGTGGCCCCTCCCCCAGTAGAGTGTCACACTGTAACTCAACAATCTTTATGGCAGGCACTGGCAGCCCACCGGCACCTGTTAGCAGCCCACGGCTCAGAGGAGCTCTCTGCTTCTGGAGTCATGAGAAGAGGCTGTTCTTCGTAGGCTGCACTGGCTTTCATGCAGCTCGGCTCTAGGACGCTGTGAATTATCTGCTGCAGCAGCTGGGTCCCGAGTTTCTCACTGTCCGGGTCTGTGAGAACAGCAGCTCGTGGGAGGCGGAGCAGCCTGCCCTGCCATGCTGCTGACCGTGTACACTTTCACATCCACAGCATTGGGATTGATATGCCAGCGGTTAGAATTCCAACCATGCCATCCCGGTCTTGAGAACCCCGACAGGGGAAGGTAAGTATACTTACCTTCCATAAATGGCCCCCTAACAGCGTAATCCTAACCCTCCCCGGTCGTCCCTAAACCTAATTCCACCTCCCTGCAGCCTCACCCTAACCCTCCCCTGGGTGGCTAAACCTAACACTCCCTTCCTGCAGTGTAAACCTAACCCCCCCCCCCCCCCCCCGCCCCCCAACCTAACCCTAACTCTCCTCCCGCAGCCTAAACCTAATGCCCCCCCCCCCCTTTTTATATGACACATCCTGCAGCTTTTGCATATTGTCGCACTGCTGCTGCATGCACAGCGGCAGTGACATTTGCCTCCACCTCTGTATTAGGCCCTAACGGTGGCACAGGCAAATCATTAGATATGTAACGTTATACACTATAGTAAGTAAAACAAGATATCAAACTAAATGAAACTAACAATTTAATGAACTGGACCATGAACTTTATCATTGGCATTTGTCACCACGATCATGATGCGTCAAAGTGCAGAGGGGTGCGCTGCGCCTTCCACTAACTCATAGGTTAATTCAATTGGGAGCGAGGTTTAATGAGGGGGGGAAAAAACGCCGTCAGGGTGCCAGTGCAAGACCCCGTGATTGTTTCTAAAAATAAAGATTTTAGGAAAGAGCAGACTCTGTTCTGGAGGTGTGTAAAAAAAGTCGTCGTTCATCTGTGGCTGTGATAATCCACGGGACATAGAATCACTATGTCCCATTTTTGGTTCACTGATATACCTGAATAGGATAACCCCACGGCTTCGTGAAAAAACGCACGCCACAGGGTTTTTTATTTTTATTTTCCGCCAACAAATGAACTCCCCAGAGGTGGAACTACCGCCAGTGCAACCAGTGCGTTGCACTGGGGCCCGCCTCTGTCCAGGGGCCCAAAGCATGTAATGAGTCAAACTGACTCATTACATGCCGCTGTGTGCTGCGGGCAACCGCTGCCCGCAGCACACAGCCGCCCGGAGAGGAGAGGAGCGCAGCGGCACAGGGGTAAGGAGGAGGAGGGAGGTGGAGGAGGGAGCCGCAGCAGCGCTTTGTTAATGGTGGAGGCGCTGCTGCTGCTGCCCCTCTGCTTCACTATAGGCTGTCTTCCGAGAACAGCCTATAGTGAAGCAGAGGGGCAGCAGCAGCAGCGCCTCCACCAATAACAAAGCGCTGCTGCGGCTCCCTCCTCCACCTCCTTCTCTACTGCCCGGGAATCGTCAGAAGCTGCACCGAGGAGCCTGAGCCAGCGGAGAGTGTAAGTATAATTCTTCTTTCTTTCTTTCTTTCTTTCTTTCTTTCTTGGGACTGCCTGCCGCAATGTGTAAAAATGGGGAATCTGCCTTCCGCTATGTGTAAAAATGGGGAATCTGCCTGCCGCTATGTGTAAAAATGGGGAATCTGCCTGCCGCATTGTGTAAAAATGGGGAATCTGCCTTCCGCTATGTGTAAAAATGGGGAATCTGCCTGCCGCAATGTGTAAAAATAAGAATTTACTCACCGGTAATTCTATTTCTCGTAGTCCGTAGTAGATGCTGGGAACTCCGTAAGGACCATGGGGGATAGACGGGCTCCGCAGGAGACTGGGCACTCTAAAAGAAAGATTAGGTACTATCTGGTGTGCACTGGCTCCTCCCTCTATGCCCCTCCTCCAGACCTCAGTTAAGGAAACTGTGCCCGGAAGAGCTGACACAACAAGGAAAGGATTTGGAATCCAGGGTAAGACTCATACCAGCCACACCAATCACACTGTACAACTTGTGATAACCATACCCAGTTAACAGTATGAACAACAACTGAGCTTCAGTAATAGATGGCTCATAACAATAACCCTTTAGTTAAGCAATAACTATATACATGTATTGCAGAGAGTCCGCACTTGGGACGGGCGCCCAGCATCCACTACGGACTACGAGAAATAGAATTACCGGTGAGTAAATTCTTATTTTCTCTGACGTCCTAGTGGATGCTGGGAACTCCGTAAGGACCATGGGGATTATACCAAAGCTCCCAAACGGGCGGGAGAGTGCGGATGACTCTGCAGCACCGCATGAGCAAACTCAAGGTCCTCCTCAGCCAGGGTATCAAACTTGTAGAACTTAGCAAACTTGTTTGACCCCGACCAAGTAGCAGCTCGGCAAAGCTGTAAAGCCGAGACCCCTCGGGCAGCCGCCCAAGAAGAGCCCACCCTCCTTGTGGAATGGGCTTTCACCATTTTGGACGCGGCAATCCAGCCGCAGAGTGAACCAGCTGAATCGTGCTATAGATCCAGCGAATAATAGTCTGCTTCAAAGCAGGAGCGCCAACCTCGTTGGCTGCATACAGAATAAACAGCGAGTCAGACTTTCTGACTCCCGCCGTTCTGGAAACATAAATTTTCAAAGCCCAGACTACGTCCAGCAACTTGGAATCCTCCAAGTCCCTAGTAGCCGCAGGCACCACAATAGGCTGGTTCAAATGAAACGATGATACCACCCTAGGAAGAAATTGGGGACGAGTCCTCAATTCTGCCCTGTCCATATGGAAGATTAGATAAGGGTTTTTACATGACAAAACCGCCAATACTGACACACGCCTAGCCGAAGCTAAGGCCAATAGCATGACCACTTTCCACGTGAGATATTTTATCTCCATGGTCTTAAGTGGCTCAAACCAGTGGGATTTCACGAAATCCAACACAACGTTAAGATCCCAAGGTGCGACCGATGGCACAAAAGGAGGCTGAATATGCAGCACCCCCGGAACAACGTCTGAACTTCAGGCAGTGAAGCCAGTTCATTTATTAGAGAAAATGTATAGGGCCGAAATCTTGACCTTTATGGATCCTAATTTTAGGTCCATAGCCACTCCTGACTGTAGGAAGTGTAGGAATCGACCCCGCTGGAATTCCTCTGTAGGGCCTTCCCGGCCTCACACCAAGCAACCTATTTTCGCCATATGCAGTGAAAAAGTCTTGCTGTCACGTCTTTCCTAGCCTCTATCAGCGTAGGAATAACTGCATCCGGAATGTCCTTTTCCGCTAGGATCCGGCGTTCAACCGCCATGCCGTCAAATGCAGCCGCGGTAAATTTTGGAAAAGACAGGGCCCCTGTTGCAACATGTCCTGTCTGAGAAGCAGAAGCCCTGAGTCCTCTGAGAGCATTTCCTGCAGCTCCGGGTACCGAGTCCTTCTTGGCCAATTCGGAGCAAAGAATATTGTTTTCACTCCTCCTTTTATTACAATTCTCAGCCCTTGGGTATGAGACGAAGAGGAGGGAATACAGAGACCGACTGGAACACCCACGGTGTTACTAGTGCGACCACAGCTATCACCTGAGGGTCCCCTGACCCGGCGTAAAACCTTTTTTAGCTTTTTATTGAGGTGGGACGCCATCTAGTCCACCTTAGGCAGTTCCCATCAATTTGCAAACTGCGTGAAGACTTCCTGATGAAGTCCCCACTTTTCCGGGTGGAGGTCGTGCCTGCTGAGGAAGTTTGCTTCCCAGATGTCCACTCCCGGAACGAACACTGCTGACAGTGCGCTTACTTGATTCTCCGCCCAGCGAAGAATTCTGGTGGCTTCTACCCTCGCCACCCTGCTCCTTGTTCCGCCTTGGCGGTTTACATGAACCCCTGCGGTCTGACTGGATCAGAACCGGTTGGTCGCGAAGCAGGATCTCCGCTTGACTTAGGGCGTTGTATATGGCCCTTAGTTCCAGGATATTGATGTGAAGGCAAGTCAGTTGACTTGACCACAGACCTTGGAAATTTCTTCCCTGTGTAACTGCCCCCCACCCTCGGAGGCTTGCATCCGTGGTTACCAGGATCCAGTCCTGAATGCCGAATCTGCGGCCCTCGAGAAGGTGAGCACTCTGCAGCCACCACAGGAGAGACACCCTGGCCCTGGGGGATAGGGTGATTAACCGATGCATCTGAAGAGGTGATCCGGACCACTTGTCCAGTAAGTCCCATTGGAAGGTCCTCACATGGAACCTGCCTAAGGGGATGGCCTCGTATGATGTCACCATCCTTCCCAGGACTCGAGTGCAGTGATGCACTGACACCTGTTTTGGTTTTAATAGATTCCTGACCAGTGTCATGAGCTCCTGAGCTCTCTCTATCGGGAGATAAACCCTTTTCTGGTCTGTGTCTAGGATCGTGCCTAGGAGAGGCAGATGAGCTGTAGGAACCAACTGCGACTTTGGAATATATAGAATCCAGCCGTGTTGCCGTTACACTTCCAGAGAAAGTGATACGCTGTTCAGCAACTGCTCTCTTGATCTCGCTTTTATGAGGAGATCGTCCAAGTACGTGATAATAGTGACACCTTGCTTCCGCAGGAGCACAATCATATCCGCCATTACCATGGTGAATATTCTCGGGGCCGTGGAGGGACCAAACGGCAACATCTGAAATTGGTAATGACAATCCCGTACCGCAATTCTGAGGTACGCCTAATGAGGTGGATAAATGGGGACCTGAAGGTATGCATCCTTTATGTCCCGATTCACAATAAAGTCTCCCCCTTTTTAGGCTTGCACTGATCGCTCTTAGCGATTCCATCTTGAACTTGAACCTTCTCAGGTATATGTTCAGGGATTTTTAATTCAATATGGGTCTGACCGAACCGTCTGGTTTCGGGATTACAACGTGGTCTAATAATAACACCCTCTTGTTGAAGGAGGGGACCCTTGACCACCACCTGTTAAAGATACAATTTGTGAATTGCAGTTAACACTGGCTCCCTCTCTTGGGGGGAAGCCCGCAGGGCCGTCGGTGAGGGGGGCATCTTCTCACAGTCCAGCTTGTATCCCTGAGACACAATATCTATTGCCCAGGGATCGAACAGGGAGTGAACCCACTTGTGGCTGAACTTTCGAAGGCGTGTCCCCACCGGGCCTAGCTCCGCCTGTTGAGCCCCAGCGACATTGGTGGATTTTTGTAGGGGCCGGGGAGGACTTCTGTTCCTGGGAACTAGCTGCCCGGCTCTGACAAGAAAGGATGCACCTCAGACTTTCTTGTTTCTTTATACGAAAGGCTGCATTTAATAATGTCGTGCTTTCTTAGGCTGTGCAGGAATATAAGGCAAACTAGCAGAATTACCAGCTATAGCTGTGGAGACCAGGCCCGAGAACCCTTCTCCACACAATCCTCAGCCTTCCATATGCCTCTTAAGTCGGCATCATCTGTCCAATGCATATTCTACAGGACACGTCAAGCAGAGATCGACATAGCTTTGACTCGAGGACCCAGTATACTCATGTCTCTTTGGGCATGCTTTATAACTATATATCTATCACTTAAGACAGCATCTTTAATATATATATATATCTCTATATATACATATATATATATATATATATATATATATCTATATGCATACTAGGGTCTCATCTCTGCTGATAAGGTACCTGTCCACGCTGCCACAGCGCTATAAACCCATGCCGACACAATCGCTGGTCTGGGTAGTATACTATAATGTGCACGCTATCTGCAGGATCCCTGAGAATAGCAAGTGCTACCGTCTGTGCAAACAGGACAACCCAGGGGAAGATTCTCAACATATCCTGGCCCTAATGGGGAAAGGATACAGCCTGAGAATTCTCTTGTGGGAAGCTGCCGTCTCTTGTCTGGAGATTCCCGCCCTTTTTCCTCATGAGAGGAGGGAAAATAAGATTTTACTCACCGGTAAATCTATTTCTCGTAGTCCGTAGTGGATGCTGGGAACTCCGTAAGGACCATGGGGAATAGACGGGCTCCGCAGGAGACTGGGCACTCTAAAAGAAAGATTAGGTACTATCTGGTGTGCACTGGCTCCTCCCTCCATGCCCCTCCTCCAGACCTCAGTTAGGATACTGTGCCCGGAAGAGCTGACACAATAAGGAAGGATATTGAATCCCGGGTAAGACTCATACCAGCCACACCAATCACACCGTATAACTCGTGATACTATACCCAGTTAACAGTATGAAATATAACTGAGCCTCTCAACAGATGGCTCAACAATAACCCTTTAGTTAGTGAATAACTATATACAAGTATTGCAGACAATCCGCACTTGGGATGGGCGCCCAGCATCCACTACAGACTACGAGAAATAGATTTACCGGTGAGTAAAATCTTATTTTCTCTGACGTCCTAGTGGATGCTGGGAACTCCGTAAGGACCATGGGGATTATACCAAAGCTCCCAAACGGGCGGGAGAGTGCGGATGACTCTGCAGCACCGAATGAGAGAACTCAAGGTCCTCCTCAGCCAGGGTATCAAATTTGTAGAATTTAGCAAACGTGTTTGCCCCTGACCAAGTTGCAGCTCGGCAAAGTTGTAAAGCCGAGATCCCTCGGGCAGCCTCCCAAGATGAGCCCACTTTCCTTGTGGAATGGGCTTTTACTGATTTAGGATGCGGCAATCCAGCCGCAGAATGCGCCAGCTGAATTGTGCTACAAATCCAGCGAGCAATAGTCTGCTTAGAAGCAGGAGCACCTAGTTTGTTGGGTGCATACAGGATAAAAAGCGAGTCAGTTTTCCTGACTCCAGCTGTCCTGGAAACATAAATTTTCAAGGCCCTGACTACGTCCAGTAACTTGGAATCTTCCAAGTCCCTAGTAGCCGCAGGCACTACAATAGGTTGGTTCAAGTGAAAAGCTGATACCACCTTAGGGAGAAACTGGGGACGAGTCCTCAATTCTGCCCTATCCATATGGAAAATCAGATAAGGGCTTTTACTTGACAAAGCCGCCAATTCTGACACACGCCTGGCCGAAGCCAAGGCCAATAACATGACCACTTTCCACGTGAGATATTTCAGATCCACAGTTTTAAGTGGCTCAAACCAATGTGATTTCAGGAAACTCAACACCATGTTGAGATCCCAAGGTGCCACAGAAGGCACAAAAGGGGGCTGAATATGTAGCACTCCCTTTACAAATGTCTGAACTTCAGGCAGTGAAGCCAGTTCTTTCTGGAAGAAAATCAACAGAGCCGAAATCTGGACCTTAATGGAACCCAATTTTAGGCCCATAGTCACTCCCGACTGTAGGAAGTGCAGAAACGACCCAGCTGAAATTCCTCTGTAGGGGCCTTCCTGGCCTCACACCACGCAACATATTTTCGCCAAATACAGTGATAATGGTTTGCGGTTACTTCTTTCCTGGCTTTTATCAGCGTAGGAATGACTTCCTCCGGAATGCCCTTTTCCTTTAGGATCCGGAATTCAACCGCCATGCCGTCAAACGCAGCCGCGGTAAGTCTTGGAATAGACAGGGCCCCTGCTGTAGCAGATCCTGTCTGAGCGGTAGAGGCCATGGGTCCTCTGATATCATTTCTTGAAGTTCTGGGTACCAAGCTCTTCTTGGCCAATCCGGAACCACGAGTATCGTTCTTACTCCTCGCCTTCTTATTATTCTCAGTACCTTTGGTATGAGAGGCAGAGGAGGGAACGCATAAACCGACTGGTACACCCACGGTGTCACTAGAGCGTCCACAGCTATCGCCTGAGGGTCCCTTGACCTGGCGCAATATCTCTTTAGCTTTTTGTTGAGGCGGGACACCATCATGTCCACCTGTGGCCTTTCCCAACGGTTTACCAATAGTTGGAAGACTTCTGGATGAAGTCCCCACTCTCCCGGGTGTAGGTCGTGTCTGCTGAGGAAGTCTGCTTCCCAGTTGTCCACTCCCGGAATGAACACTGCTGACAGTGCTAACACGTGATTTTCCGCCCATCGGAGAATCCTTGTGGCTTCTGCCATCGCCATCCTGCTTCTTGTGCCGCCCTGTCGGTTTACATGGGCGACTGCCGTGATGTTGTCTGATTGGATCAGTACCGGCTGGTTTTGAAGCAGGGGCCTTGCATGACTTAGGGCATTGTAAATGGCCCTCAGTTCCAGAATAATTATGTGTAGGGACGACTCCTGACTTGACCAAAGTCCTTGGAATTTTCTTCCCTGTGTGACTGCCCCCCAGCCTCGAAGGCTGGCATCCGTGGTCACCAGGACCCAGTCCTGTATGCCGAATCTGCGGCCCTCTTGAAGATGAGCACTCTGCAGCCACCACAGTAGAGATACCCTGGTCCTTGGAGACAGGGTTATCAGCCGATGCATCTGAAGATGCGATCCCCACCACTTGTCCAAGAGGTCCCATTGAAAAGTTCTTGCATGGAACCTGCCGAATGGAATTGCTTCGTAGGAAGCTACCATTTTTCCCAGGACTCGTGTGCAGTGATGCACCGATACCTGTTTTGGTTTCAGGAGGTCTCTGAATAGAGATGACAGCTCCTTGGCTTTCTCCTGCGGGAGAAACACTTTTTTCTGTTCCGTGTCCAGAACTATCCCCAGGAACAGTAGGCGTGTGGTAGGAACCAGCTGTGACTTTGGAATGTTTAGAATCCATCCGTGCTGTTGTAGCACTTCCCGAGAAAGTGCTACCCCAACCAACAACTGCTCCTTGGACCTCGCCTTTATAAGGAGATCGTCCAAGTACGGGATAATTAAGACTCCCTTTTTTCGAAGGAGTATCATCATTTCTGCCATTACCTTGGTAAACACCCACGGTGCCATGGACAGTCCAAACGGCAGCGTCTGGAATTGGTAATGGCAATCCTGTACCACAAATCTGAGGTACTCCTGGTGAGGATGGTAAATGGGGACATGCAGGTAAGCATCCTTGATGTCCAGGGATACCATGTAATCCCCCTCGTCCAGGCTTGCAATAACCGCCCTGAGCGATTCCATCTTGAACTTTAATTTTTTTATGTATGTGTTCAAGGATTTCAAATTTAAAATGGGTCTCACCGAACCGTCCGGTTTCGGTACCACAAACATTGTGGAATAGTAACTCCGTCCTTGTTGAAGTAGGGGCACCTTGACTATCACCTGCTGGGAATACAGCTTGTGAATTGCCTCTAGCACAGCCTCCCTGCCTGAGGGAGTTGTCGGCAAGGCAGATTTGAGGAAACGGCGGGGGGGGGGGGAGACGTCTCGAATTCCAGCTTGTACCCCTGAGATACTACTTGAAGGACCCAGGGATCCACCTGTGAGCGAGCCCACTGATCGCTGAAATTTTTGAGGCGGCCCCCCACCGTACCTGGCTACACCTGTGGAGCCCCCGCGTCATGCGGTGGACTCAGAGGAAGCGGGGGAAGAATTTTGATTCTGGGAACTGGCTGACTGGTGCAGCTTTTTCCCTCTTCCCTTGTCTCTGTGTAGAAAGGAAGCGCCTTTGACCCGCTTGCTTTTCTGAAGCCGAAAGGACTGTACCTGATAATACAGTGCTTTCTTAGGGTGTGAGGAAACCTGAGGTAAAAATTTTTCTTCCCAGCTGTTGCTGTGGATACGAGGTCCCAGAGACCATCCCCAAACAATTCCTCACCCTTATAAGGCAGAATCTCTATGTGCCTTTTAAAGTCAGCATCACCTGTCCAGTGCCGGGTCTCTAATACCCTCCTGGCAGAATGGACATTGCATTAATTCTGGATGCCAGCCGGCAAAATATCCCTCTGTGCATCCCTCATATATAAGACGACGTCTTTAATATGCTCTTATGTTAGCAAAATAGTATCCCTGTCTGACAGGGTCACAGACCACGCTGCAGCAGCACTATCCATGCTGAGGCAATTGCAGGTCTCAGTCTAGTACCTGAGTGTGAAAATACAGACTTCAGGATAGCCTCCTGCTTTTTATCAACAGGTACCTTCAAAGTGGCCGTATCCTAAGACGGCAGTGCCACCTTTTTTGACAAACGTGTGAGCGCCTTATCCACCCTAGGGGATATCTCCCAGCGTAACCTATCCTCTGGCGGGAAAGGGTACGCCATCCGTAACTTTTTAGAAATTACCAGTTTCTTATCGGGGGAACCCACGCTTTTTCACACACTTCATTCACTCATCAGATGGGGGAACAAAAGACTGCCTGCTTTTTCTCCCCAAACATAAAACCCTTTTATAGTGGTACTTGGGTTAATGTCAGAAATGTGTAACACATTTTTTATTGCCGGGATCATGCAACGGATGTTCCTAGTGGATTGTGTATATGTCTCAACCTTGTCGACACTGGAGTCAGACTCCGTGTCGACATCTGTGTCTGCCATCTGAGGGAGCGGGCGTTTTTGAGCCCCTGATGGCCTTTGAGACGCCTGGGCAGGCGCGGGCTAAGAAGCTGGCTGTCCCACAGCTGTTACGTCATCCAGCCTTTTATGTAAGGAGTTGACACTGTCGGTTAATACCTTCCACCTATCCATCCACTCTGGTGTCGGCCCCACAGGGGGCGACATCACATTTATCGGCATCTGCTCCATTTCCACATAAGCCTCTTCATCAAACATGTCGACACAGCCGTACCGACACACCGCACACACACAGGGAATGCTGTGACCGAGGACAGGACCCCACAAAGCCCTTTGGGGAGACAGAGAGACAGTATGCCAGCACACACCAGAGCGCTATATAATGTAGGGATTACCACTATAACTGAGTGAATTTTCCCCAATAGCTGCTTGTATAAACAATATTGCGCCTAAATTTAGTGCCCCCCCCTCTCTTTTTAACCCTTTGAGCCTGAAAACTACAGGGGAGAGCCTGGGGAGCTGTCTTCCAGCTGCACTGTGAAGAGAAAATGGCGCCAGTGTGCTGAGGGAGATAGCTCCGCCCCTTTTTCGTGGACTTTTCTCCCGCTTTTTTATGGATTCTGGCAGGGGTATTTATCACATATATAGCCTCTGGGGCTATATATTGTGATGATTTTGCCAGGCAAGGTGTATATATTGCTGTTCAGGGCGCCCCCACCCAACGCCCTGCACCCATCAGTGACCGGAGTGTGAGGTGTGCATGAGGAGCAATGGCGCACAGCTGCAGTGCTGTGCGCTACCTTGGTGAAGACTGAAGTCTTCTGCCGCCGATTTTCCGGAACACTTCTTGCTTCTGGCTCTGTAAGGGGGCCGGCGGCGCGGCTCCGGGACCGGACATCAATGGCCGGTTCCATGCGGTCGATCCCTCTGGAGCTAATGGTGTCCAGTAGCCTAAGAAGCTCAAGCTACCACCAGTTAGGTAGGTTCGCTTCTTCTCCCCTTAGTCCCTCGCTGCAGTGAGTCTGTTGCCAGCAGATCTCACTGTAAAATAAAAAACCTAAAATATACTTTCTCTCTAGGAGCTCAGGAGAGCCCCTAGTGTGCATCCAGCTCGGCCGGGCACAGAAATCTAACTGAGGTCTGGAGGAGGGGCATGGAGGGAGGAGCCAGTGCACACCAGATAGTACCTAATCTATCTTTTAGAGTGCCCAGTCTCCTGCGGAGCCCGTCTATTCCCCATGGTCCTTACGGAGTTCCCAGCATCCACTAGGACGTCAGAGAAATTTACCTCAGCATTCTTCCCCTTAAACATGTGTACTCTCGTGTCAGGGACAGATGAGTCATCAGTGATATGCAAATCATCTTTTATTTCAATAATCATATATTGAATACCTTCTAGCCATCTTGGCTGTAACTTTGCATTATCGTACTCGACAGTGGAGTTAAACTCCATGTCGATACCAGTGTTTGTTATTATGGATAGTGAGCATTGAGAGACTCTGAAAGTCTCTGTGACATAGGGACAGACCTGGGTAGATTTCCAGTCTGTTCCCTAACCATTTGTGCAATAAATTCACCTTAGCACTTACACATATCCAAACAGGTGTCGGCGTTGTCGACGGAGACACCATCTCACACACATATCCGCTCTATCACCTCCTTAGAGGAGCCTTTTACCTAAGACATGTCGACACACGCGTACCGACACACCACGCACACAGGGGATGCTCTATTTGAGGACAGTTCCCCCACAAGGCCCTTTGGAGAGACAGAGAGAGAGTATGCCAGCACACACCCCAGCGCTATATAACCCAGGGATTACACTACAACTCAGTGTTTACCCAGTAGCTGCTGTATATACAAATTTTGCGCCTAAATTTATGTGCCCCCCCCCCTCTCTTTTCACCCTTTGTGTACCAGGATACTGCCGGGGAGAGCCTGGGGAGCTTCCTTCCAGCGGAGCTGTGAAGAGAAAATGGCGCTGGTGTGCTGAGGAAGAAGGCCCGGCCCCCTCAGCGGCGGGCTTCTGTCCTGTTTCTGACTAAAATTGGCGGGGGTTTTACACATATACAGTCACAGACTGTATTATGTGTATATATTGCCAAAAGGTATTCTTATTGCTGCCCAGGGCGCCCCCCCCCCCAGCGCCCTGCACCCTACAGTGACCGGAGTGTGTGGTGTGCAGTGGGAGCAATGGCGCACAGCTGCAGTGCTGTGCGCTACCTTAATGAAGACCGGAGTCTTCTGCCGCCGATTTCATTTCCTTCTCTTCTGTCTCTGCAAGGGGGATGGCGGCGCAGCTCCGGGAACGGACGATCGAGGTCAGGCCCTGTGTTCGAACCCTCTGGAGCTAATGGTGTCCAGTAGCCTAAGAAGTACAAGCTAGCTGCACGCAGGTAGGTTTGCTTCTCTCCCCTCAGTCCCACGTAGCAGTGAGTCTGTTGCCAGCAGATCTCACTGAAAATAAAAAACCTAACAAATACTTTCTTTCTAGCAAGCTCAGGAGAGCCCACTAGGTGCATCCAGCTCTGGCCGGGCACAGATTCTAACTGAGGTCTGGAGGAGGGGCATAGAGGGAGGAGCCAGTGCACACCAGACAGTACCTAATCTTTCTTTTAGAGTGCCCAGTCTCCTGCGGAGCCCGTCTATCCCCCATGGTCCTTACGGAGTTCCCAGCATCCACTAGGACGTCAGAGAAAAGGGGGAATTTGCCTTCCGCAATGTGTAAAAATGGGGAATCTGCCTGCCGCTATGTGTAAAAATGGGGAATCTGCCTGCCGCAATGTGTAAAAAGGGAATCTGCCTGCCGCAATGTGTAAAAAGGGGGAATCTGCCTGCCGTAATGTGTAAAAAGGGGGACGCTGTCTGCCGTAATGTGTAACAAGGGCACGCTTTCTGCCGTAATGTGTAAAAAGGGGACGCTGTCTGCCGTTATGTGTAAAAAGGGGACGCTGTCTGCCGTAATGTGTAAAAAGGGGGACGCTGTTTGCCGTAATGTGTAAAAAGGGGGACGCTGTCTGCCGTTATGTGTAAAAAGTGTACGCTGTCTGCCGCTATGTTTAACAAGGGCACGCTGTCTGCCGCTACGTTTAACAAGGGCACTCTGTCTGCTGTTATGTGTAAAAAGTGTACGCTGTCTGCCGCTATGTGTAAAAGTGTACGCTGTCTGCCGCTATGTTTAACAAGGGCACGCTGTCTGCCGCTACGTTTAACAAGGGCACTCTGTCTGCTGTTATGTGTAAAAAGTGTACGCTGTCTGCCGCTATGTGTAACAAGGGCACGCTGTCTGCCGTTATGTGTAAAAAGGGGGATGCTGTCTGCCGTAATGTGTAAAAAGGGGGACGCTGTCTGCCGTAATGTGTAAAAAGGGGACGCTGTCTGCCGTAATGTGTAAAAAGGGGACGCTGTCTGCCGCAATGTGTAAAAAGAGGAATATGTCCGCTGTAAGGTGTAAAAGGGTCTCTACCTGGTGTAGTGGTGCTACTGTGCGGCGTAATTTGAATAATGGAGACTACTGTGCACCGTTTTATGAATTGGTATTATTTTGTGGCCAAACCCCTTCCCCATGAAGCCACACCACTATGTATTTTTGCGCGTGACTACGGCGCGCACTGCCCCTGTTTTGCATGCAGGGGTGGGCTCCGATACCGTTTCTTGCACACAGTGCAGTGCTAAAATGTCTAGTTACGGCACTGTTGCTAGGTATCCATTTATCTGGCCCTGAGCAGGTCCCCCTCACCAGATCCTCTCCAGGGGTGAGGGGGTGGACTTGGATGGGATGGGGGGGGGGGGCAAAGCATTTTGTCGCACCCGGGCCCACCGCTCGCTAGTTCCGCCACTGGAACTCCCCCTTAGGGTTAGATATACTAACCTGCTGCTAGCACCTTGATGTGAGTAGGGAAAGCAGGTAAAGAGAA
Source organism: Pseudophryne corroboree (assembly GCF_028390025.1). Classification (NCBI taxonomy): domain Eukaryota; kingdom Metazoa; phylum Chordata; class Amphibia; order Anura; family Myobatrachidae; genus Pseudophryne; species Pseudophryne corroboree. The sequence continues at coordinate 826,202,066 of NC_086447.1, forward strand.
AGCCACAGAATGAGAAGTAGATTTACTAAGCCACTGTTTATCATAGCCACCGATGATCGACGACTTTGCCCGATACAGTAGTTTTAAAATGGCAACAGAATGACAGATAGTAATAATAGAATTCTGTGCCCTTGGCGAGCAGACAGACAAGACCAGAGCTGCTGATTGATTGGAGGTGCACTGGAGATATGAAAAGTGCAGGGTGAGGACTAGAGGGTGGAGGGCCCTGCCTGTAAGAGCTTACAGATTAAGAAAGTGTGTGTGTGTGTGTGTGTGTGTGTGTGTGTGTGTGTGTGTGTGTGTGTGTGTGTGTGGAAGGGGGGGGCGCAACTGGAAGGGGAACTAAGAGGAAGATCCCATTTCTTATTATTAATATTATTATTGTTCTTAATAGAGGAATTTTACTGCCTCACATGCCAGTTCTGCATGCATCTGCACATACATGAACCAGCTTTGCCAGTTCACACACGCACATTATACTGGAATCCTGGAATTGGAAGCCCAGACATTACTGCAGCGATACATGCATTGCAGTAATCTGTATTAAACAGATAGGAAGCTTTCACTGGAGAATCCTGATAGACAGTTTCTCCAGCAGGGTCAGTCTTTAGTAATTAGGGAGAAAGTGCTTATCTGCCTTTAATATGGGTGTGGATCATTAGGTCGACAATGTTTAGGGCGACCACTATAGGTTGACAGTCACTAGGTCGACAGGGTTGGAAGGTCAACAGGGTTTCTAGGTCGACATGTGCTAAGTCGACCGGCCAAAAGGTCGACATTAGTTTTTTTTTTGGGGTGTCGTTTTCTTTGTATAGTGACCGGGAACCCCAATTAGTGCACAGAGTCCCCTCGCCAAGGTGCCTTGCTCCGCTACTGCTTCGCTCGGCACAGATTACCGTTCCAGTCGTAGTCCACGTGGATCGTTAAGTATGAAAAAGTTAAAAAAAAATTTAAAAACTCATGTCGACCTTTTGACCTGTTGACCTAGCACTTGTCGACCTAGAAACTCTGTCGATCTTCCAGCCCTGTCGACCTAGTGGCTTTCGACCTATAGTGTTCGACCTAAACATTGTCGACCTAGACAGTGTCGATCTTCAGACCAGATCCCCTTTAATATATAGCCCATAATCATACAAGAGTCACTACCTCCCAGCTCACTCCTCTCTGCTGTCGTGAACATGACCATGATCTGATAAATGGGAAAGTACGGTAGAATCAGAGATAAAGTGAATGCAATAAGATGCGCAGCCCCTAGTCAAACGCACCTTAAAAATTGGCAAAGAATTCCAGTTGACATTGGGGGTAATTCAGACCTGATCGCTCGCTAGTGTTTTTTGCAACGCTGCTATCAGGTCAGAAATGCGCATGCACTGCAATATGCAGGCATGTCGCACGGGTACAAAGCAGATCGCCAATCAGCGATGGGTTTGTGCGACGGATCCGTTCGCATGGGCGTTCGCAAGGAGATTGACAGGAAGAAGCTGTTTGTGGGTGGCAACTGACCGTTTTCAGGGAGTGGCTGGAAAAACGCAGGTGTGTCCATGCGTTTGTAGGGAGGGTTCCTGAAGTCAATTTCGGTCCCGGACAGGCTGATGTGATCGTAGCGGCTGAGTAAGTTCTGGGCTGTGCAGAGACTGCACAAGATCTGTTTGTACAGCTCTGACACACATGCGTTTGCACACTTGCAAAGCGAAAATACCCTCCCCTATGGGCGGCAACTATCTGTTCGCAGCAGTGCAAAAAAAACCTATCGAGCAATCAGGTCTGAATTAGGCCTATTGTTCTATTACACTGGTGGAGACAAAGAGCCACAGCTCTAGTCAGGGCCGGATTAAGCCTTGGGGGTGCCCGGGGCACTTAAGTAATGGGGCCCCGATGAAAGGTGGGGGATGTATATTAGATTGTGCATACCTCCCAACATGTCCCATTCAGGAGGGACAAAATGCTCTCTACCTGGACTTCCCACTTAATAGATGATTGGAGTCACCTGTGTTGAACTATTTAATTAATAAGAAAGGTATTTCAACACAGGTGATTGCAATCATAAACTAAGAAGGAAGTCCAGGTAGAGAACATTTTGTCCCTCCTGGAATGGGTCATGGTGGGAGGTATAGATTGTGTATATTAAATTTAAACCAATGGTGTATGTTAGTTTTAACTAATAGTACAATAATGCCTGGGTACTGTTTATAGCTTCACCTAACTGAAAGACAACTATTTTATAAACTTTTATTGTAGTGGAACAAAGACAACTTAAAAGATACACATAGAAAAATAAAATAATTTATCTTGTCACAAGCAAGAATAGCAGCAGCCTCTGTACTACTTACACACTGGGACAGGACACAGGAGGACTCTCTGTGTGTCTCTATCTCTAGACCCAAATGGTTTAGCTGCATAACTGTTTACACAGGACTCAGACACCCAGGCGGAGAGGAGGAGAAGCTGGGATCCCTATGTCATTTACAGTACAGCTCTCTCCGCCCTCCTATATCTCCTCTGGTCAGAAAGCTCTGTCAGTAGTTGATGAAACATGATATTCCTGTGTCTCTGCCTGCACTGCATAGTGCATACTGTCCTGCTCGCATTCTGGCTGCTGGTTCTGCTGCTACTTAAGAGGTAAAGTTAGTGATGTCAATGTGCTCTGGCCGGGGGGGGGTGTTTGACAAAGGTGGGCCCGGGGTACAGTATGCCCTGCATCCCCCCCTTAATTTAATCTGGCTATGGCTCTAGTAGTACATTATATCGCGTATTTCATCTTCATTCAGGAAGATTCTACTCACAATGATTTGTTCTAAGGGTTGTGTTTGTTTTCGCAGTGTGCCTAAGTGTATTCTTGCTTTGTTGCATTGGGCAAATTGAATGTAGTGGGCTGTGAAATCACTAAGTGTCCTGCTGTGTTACTGAAAGCTGAGTCCTGTGATGGAGGACAGTCAAATTAAACCAACAATTGTTTGAGTTTACAGCTTAGAAAATGTCCTATTGACAATCGCTTTTCATCGGTAGTAGTACAACTCCAGACGAAGTGCTGAATGCTGCTTCCCCAATTTACACAGTAACACCGCAGTCTATTAGCATCCCGCTCTATTTATAACGACATGTTACACATCTGTTTTCTGCCTGCTATCATAGTACTTGTGTCTTTCTTCCTGTTGTTTCCAGCACAATCTTACAAGTGAGTAGAATATAAGAGACGAGTGAGTTCTAGATTGCAGCCTGCTCCAACAGGGTTCTGGTATGAATGGTCGACCAGGTTAAGTTCAACAGTCATGAGGTCGACCACTATAGGGCGACATTGACATGGGCAAATGGTCGACACATGAAAATGGTAGGCGCGGGACAGGTCGACGCATGAAAAGGTCGACATGGATTTTTAAACTGTTTTGGTGTCATTTTTCCCGTAACATGACTAGGAACCCCAATTAGTGTACCGCGTCCCCTTGCATGGCTCGCTTTGCTCGGTTACTATTCCCAATAGTAGTCCACATAGATGGTAAAGTATGAAAAAGTAAAAAATCTATAAAAAAAAAGAAAAAAGCCACGTTGACCTTTTCATGCGTCGACCTGTCCTGTGTCGACCATTTGCATACGTTGGCCATGTCAGTGTCGACCAATAGTGGTCGACCTAGTAACTGTTGACCTAAGTAGGTTCTACCTACCAAACGGATACCCTCCAACAGGTACGGATGACAGATCGACAGTGTTATGGTCGACAGTCAAATGGTTGACATGCATTAGGTCAACATGTACAAACGGTCAACAATGCTTAAGGTTGACAGGTACAAAAGATCGACGGGTTGAAAAGGTCGACATGCGAATGGTCAACATTTTTTTAGGTTTGAAACACGTTTTCTCAACACTAGCTTGATTTATAATCACGTGGACTTCTATTGGGACAAGTAACCTGTGGCTAACGCAATGAGGGTAAATGTTTGTACTGATGATGGTCACACGACATGAAATACAGTACACCAGATTTGGTTAAAAATATCTAAAAAATGTGTGTTAATCTGTTGACATTTTGTACCTGTCGACCTTAAGCACTGCCAACCTTCCATCTGTCTACTTTTTGTACCTGTCAACCATTTGATGCCGACCTAATGACTGTCGACCATAACACTGTTGATCTAAATTCACACCAGGTGCATAGAGGAGGGGGGAAGGGAAACGAGTACTAATTACTTGGGCTCAGGCTTGTTGGAGGGGCCCGGACCATGCCAGCTGCTAAAGTGGACAAGGAGACATTGCCTCCCGGATTTAGTCACACCCCCTTTAGTACTCGGGCCCGTGGCAGCTCCAGGGTCATTTTAATAAAGAAGCATTTGCCCTGGGCCCACCATAAAACCACCCAGCAATGGGTTATGGATAGAAGCTGTTTAAGGGCTGTTTCTATCTCAGGTACCCGGTGTAGTAAGAATATAAGATGCACCACTTTGTGACGAGCCATGGAATATGCTGGCTGTATATACAGTAGGTAAATGTTAATAATCTGACTTAGAAGATCCTAAGATCTAGAATAAGGTTTAATATCCCTCATTTGAGAGGTTCGAACAAAAATTAGGGATATAAAACCCTACTCCCACTGCGATGCTAGTAATTAAATCGGTCTCAGCAATTTAGCTAAAAAGTGAGACAGGCAACTGGGGCTTAAATCTCCCCCTTAGAGTTGTACATGTATGATCACGCAACTTGCACCATCTTCTGAAGCATAAAACAAATGGTGTTACCAAAATATTCACCAATAGTTACAAATTTCAGTAGTGTATGCCACTTTCACATCGCAAAAGTAACTCTGTATACTGCCGGGTCGACATGGGTGGAGGTGCGATGTGAAAGGGCCAGGTTGAAATATTCTGGGTTGAGCAACCCAGCATTTCAACCCGGTATAAAAGAAGGGTTTTACACGGGTTATTCCTGTGTCCGGTGCGGTATGAACGGGTTACCCAGGTCCATGCGTCCCGGGACACATTCACTCTATGAAGGAGACGGCGTGGAGATTATCTCATCTCCAAGCGCCATCTCCGCATCTGCCACCGATGACGTCAGTGCCGCCCCAGATGGCAACCTGACCCGGCATATTGCTGGGTCAGGTTGCAAGTCTGAATGGGCTCTCATAGGGGGTTGCACCCAAGAAGGACCCCTGTACAATTCCCGGATGCGATCCGCCTTTGCGATGTGAAAGGGGTGTTACTAAGTGTATTTAGGCAGCAGGACACAGTATAACATGCAGACTTTGCATATTACCACCACCCCTTATATTCCCTTCTCTTAGAATGTTTCCCTGATGATGAATGTGTCTTTGCACCCACCTGGGTATCTCTTAATACTAATATCTGACATTGAGATTTATGGCCGCTGTTCACAACAAGCCATCTTCTTCTCCCCGAGCAGCCGTAATGTAGAACTGCTTATCATATAGATTTTCGTCCATTTCTTTAAAAAAAAAAATATTTTGTAAAGCCATAAAAAGGGCAGCATATTATACAGGGGTACCATCTGCGTTTCAGTGGAATACAGACAATCCACTGAAAAATATAGTTAGTCGGCTGCAATTAATATAAATGTAAAGATGATACATGCATTCCTCCCAACCTTGAATACCAACAGGTAGGGACGCGCGCACGGCCCGAAATAGTAGCATGGCCTCTGGAAAGAGGGGCGTGGCTATGGTCGAGTGGGTGTGGTCACGTCCCGCTGATCCGTTATCTGTCATTTTGGGTCGACTGAACAATTGCCGTGCGTGTGCGCACGGCATCTACTCAGAGATCACTCGCTGCTTTGCAGAGCAGAGCAGCGGGTGATCAAAGCCTCCCCCAACTGCCTCCCCGCCCGCAGGACACTGCTGCCCGTGGGTGGGACAGAGGGACAGTGTCCGAATTGCGGGACTGTCCGACTGGAATCGGGACAGTTGGGAGGTATGATATATGCACCACACAGATTTGATATTTTATAAGCAATACATTATAAAGCAATCTATGAATATGTTATCAATGAGACACACAGTAAAAATCCCTCCCCTGCTTCCATGTCTTCTATCGTGCACGCAAATGAGATCTACAGTACTACTGGATCCTCTGCTAGCTAAAACAGCCTAAATGATATGAATGGAAAACAGTTTTCGGGGCCTGTTAATGAAGCTTTGTGCTAATCCCAAAGGGGGCAGTCGTAGAGTAGTAGAGACAAGTTTGATAAAAGCGCATGAAAAAAGTAAATCCACCATAAATGGTAGAAAGAACAGGCGCTGTAACTGAGCTGGTTCTCCAAGCTGCTGTTGGGAGAGGTGATAGTCGTTCACCCCAATGGCATAAATTATGGACAAACAAAAAATAACCAACTGCGCTCACACGAAAAAAAATTCACAGTTTTATAATGTTTTTAAAATTAGTACACAGATACACATAAACATTTAAAACAATCTGGCACAAATCATGCCAGTAAGAACATGTTAATAACTGAGCCTTAATAAGCCAATCTCTGACTCACAATTGATCACTTTAGGGCAGTCTTTGTGCAAAATGCCGGCATATGCAATTAATACTGGAAGACGAAAAGTCCTGCAGGGCATACGTATGCATACATTATGTGGCGTCCAGGTTTAAGGAGTATAGTTACCAAGTCCCTGGTGGTATGTCAGCCGGGTATTCCACCTAGCGAGGTTCTGAAGTGCTCTCTCTATCCCACGCAATGATGATGGTGGTTCTCCCTTTATTAATTTCCACAGATGAGGGACTGGAATCTCCTGATGTACAAATGGCCTGTGCACCGTCCTGCAGGAATCCTTAACAACGCCCTGGTCAGAGATGTGGCCCCCTAACGCATTTCACTGTCACTTGGCAGCTTTATCAAAGCGCATCCTGGACATGATACGGAACCACTGTGTTTATACAGCTGCATGCAAGGTTAACAGAAATAAATTATGCTTGAATGCTATAAAGACCTTAGTGACAAACACAAGTGTAAGCCGGAGGCTAAAGCAGTACATTCAGTGTAACACTGCAGAATGCCATATACAAACCAGTAAATGAAAGTTGTTTAACAGTGGGAAACCACTTTAATAATAGCCAGGTATAAGTATATTATTAATATACTGTATTTGCAGGGTCAGTTATCATCAAGCTAGCAGCAGGTACTAGAGTCTAGTGCATACTTGCCTACTCTCCCGGAATGGGCGGGAGGCTCCCGAAAATCGGGTGACCCTCCCGCCCCCCCGGAAGAGCAGGCAAGTCTCCCAATTTTTTAGGGGCCCCCCTGCCCGGCTGCCCACTTAGTGAGTAAAGTGGGCGGTCCGGGCAGTCATCATAGCAACGCCCCCTGCTGTATAATGCCGGTAATCACAGCATTACATAGCAGGGGCGTGGCTTAAATGAAGTGCCGCTATAACCCCTCCCCTGTTCCGCCTCCGCCCGCCCCTGTTTTGCCTCCGCCCCGCCCCCTATCCGTGTCATAACCCCGCCCCGCCCCCCTGCTGAGCCGACCTGGCTGCTCTCTCCCGGAGAGAGCAGCCAGGATGTCGGCATGTATGGTCTAGTGCAAGTGTAAATGCTAGAAGGGCTAATGGCCTAATGGGCCGGTCCAGCCTAAAAGCATGGCTGAGCAGCTTTGCTCTGCTGTATGGCACACAGAGACAGGGGCTGGTCGAGCAGCTCCGCCTCCTGGTGCTCTGCTCTGCAACCCAGCATACAGATAAATGGGGGACGAGGCACCAGGGAAAGCCCCCGTGACTTGTGGCACACCTCCATGAGCTGTGGCCATGTCCCCTTGTCGAGCAAGTGTGCGCTCCTCAGACTTTAATGCCAGGGCTGTCTTAGAGTCCGTCATCTGAACAAGGCTGTAGGGCCTATAGCTACAGTCATATTGTTGCAATTTCATACTGCTATATTAACTGTTCTATTGTATGCAGCAGTTTTGGCTTTGGGCAATTAGAACAGATTTGCATCTTCTGTTATTTGAATTCAGATCTATTTTAGAAGTTTACAATTATTGTAAAATTTGCACTTAACCTTCCAGCGCGGCTTATTTCCTGCAGCTATGAAAGCTCTAAGACCATCGTTCATAAATCCCAGATATAATTGAGACTAGGTATTCTAGAAAACACTGTGGATGAGTTTTTATTTATCTGATTTATGTTTATTTCAGATATAGCTATCGCTTATTGTTCATGCTACAGTATTTACAGGATAAATCACACTCATTGCATAATTTACCTTGTGTTGATTTCTAATTCCATACTACTCCCAACATTACTGAACTGTAAATCGAGGCACTTTACGCTGCAATTCTGCATAGATACGAGCATCTGCTGTTAACCACAGGACTTTTGTGCAGATACTTATGTACTGTGCATTAAGGCTTGCTATCATTTCCTATAAAATGATGAAAAAGCACACATGTTCTTATACCCGAACAACCAATCAGACACAACCTTTCATTTATCTCCCTTGCAGGAAACAAATACGCTGGTTTGTGATTGTCATGGGAAGCATACACAAGCGTGCAGTTAGGGGAAGTGTTTCCCACTACTCAGAACCCCACCCTCCATGCTCTAATCCTGGGTATCTGTGGATGCCATTACTGGCCAATCACAAATTGCAACTCATGCGGACATGGCATGTGCCCATTGTAAGGAAACTAGACAATGATGTTACTGTGTATATGTACAGTAGAAGCTGTACTGTGAACTCCATTTCCTGGTGTCTGCAGCTGAAGGATGGATTGTGCATTGGATGGTAATCAGAAACCAGCATGTTATAGTGGAAACCATCCCATACCTGATATTGAATGTAAAACCATTTCCATAGAATCAGGAACATCATGTTTGCCAACCATCAGTTTCCATTCCTATTTTGGAGTGGATACAGGATGGAAGGTGGAAGAGAGAAGTCCTGGCCAAGCTCAGCCCTCTTCCTGCTGCCCTCAAATTCTGCCTTGCTCTCTGCTCTTTGATAATGCTGATTTATCCTTAGGAATGAAAGCTATACCTTAAACACACCTTAAATACACTTTACCATGGAGCCACTGCGGCCGCTGTACTTAATACACACTCTACGTACTTGGTACGCTATTAGCGTACAAAGTCCCGTGCTGTGTACGGACTTAGCGTACAAACGCCGCGCTGGCGGTACAAAGTACACACAGCGCGTACACACCCAATGAACACACTTTAAACCTTATACAGCAATGTGATGCATTACTAATACACTTTAAACCTTATACAGCAATGCAATGCAATAGCAATTCACCTTTAAACCTTGGCAGGGAAAGGAAGACACAACACCGGTTTGTAATTTACCGCTGGGTTCCGACACCGCTGGGTGATGTCTGTTCCAACTGCTCTTGTGGGTGGTCTCCTCTGGATTCCCGCCGCATACAGTAAATACAGTTTATATCTATATTCTGCTCCTGCACATAACTATCCGCAGGAACATGCGATCTTTCTCAAACCAACACCGGAATGTTACCCTTAAAATACCCTACAGCTGTCCCCTCCTATCCTGTACAGGTGAATCCCTTTGTTCTGTTACCATTTAAACTGCTGTTACTTTCTGGTGTGGTGCAGGGAGACTATGTGTACATTGTGCACTATTTGGATTAAATATGGAATGTGTTTTGATAGCCTTCCTTGCATTCACAAACTCTACCGTAAATACTTATACCACGCGCTAATGCGCAGGACCGCGGGAGCGACCATACGCAAATTGCGAATATGTGCACGCACAGCAGAGCAAGTACGCGCACGGAGGCCATCTGTGCGTAGTTTGTACGTGATGTGTGTACTGCAATATTTTTCCGGCTTTGACATCTTCTGGTGACATCAGCAGGATGCCCTGAAGAGAAAATTGCTTAGGAATACATGGAGCCTGCATTTAGAGGATTGGAGGACTTCAGGTGTAGATGTTTCCCTGGCACGGGTATGAGATTTTATGAAATATTATGTCTATATTTTCGCCAATGTAGATGTAGCTATCTACTATCCCTTGCATAGTGGTGTTCTAAGAGAGGAGAGGACTCATTTTCAGCTTCCATGGAGACCCCCTCCTCTCTTGTGGTGCATTTGCGAGTAGTCTCTGCCATTGTGCATGTGTCTGCGAACATGGCAGTAATCTCTGAGAAAATTACTGGAGTGTCATGTTCCCAGTGATTTCTGGGCCCAGACAGGTGAGTATAATGTATGGCTGCAGTGTGAGTCCCCCTAGACCTAGGGGCCAATGTGCACTACACACCTGCACTCATTATAAACACAACACTGTCCTTGTATAAACATTTATAACATTGCATGTAAATGTAATAATTTCAAATTGACACAACTGTACTTGTCTTTGGAACCGGACTGGGGGTTTTGTCAGAAATGGAGTCTGAGGTGGCTGGACAGAAGCTGGGAGGCCAGATATAATTCATACTCATGAACTTTGCAGGATGAGAAGTTAGAAGTTAGATGAACTTAAAGAATCTGACACCAATAGAGCGTAGACAGGCTGGTGTGACCGAAACTGAACCAGAGTTCTAGAGTGACCGGAATTGAACTGGACTACTGGAGTCACCGGGATTGAACCAGAATACTGGATACTAGGTTTAAACTGGAATACTAGAGCCAGGAGTAATGAGAAATGGAAGTTGCACTTGAAGTCAAAGCAGGTTCTGCGGTCTGCAGAAGCTCAAAGGTCTAGCATACAGCTAGGCTAAAGACAACACTGCATTGGTGAATGCTGCATGTTGGAAGATAATTTATATACCTGTAGCAGAAAGACGGTTGGTAGTGGATGTCATGTGACCGAACTCCGGACTCCAGTTGGTGCTTGGACAGTCACCAGATACTGACCAACATGGGGGCACCCATACGCCTATGCCTATGGTACCATGTCACCTGTATTGAGGCACCACATCTGTGTGTCACTCTGTTACAACTGCTTACACTGGCTTCCCTTGTTCTCCAGAATCCACCTCAAGCTACAAACCTTACCTACAAAGTCCTCAATAACAGCGCCCCATCATACGTTTCATAATACTCTCTACTCTAACTCACTAACATGTACCCCAACACTGCACCTTGATATTGGTAACCAAATCTCACTTCCGCCTACAGGGTTTCTCCCTTACAGCTACCATTCACGGAACTCCTGACCACAGCTGATCAGCCTCTTCCACAGTCTTCAAATCATTAAATGCCTCAGGTTTCAAATTGATGACTGTATAATAATTGTAATAATAATAATAATAATAATAATTTAGTTTCTTTAAAAAATACTGAAATATGTTAGACTCTCGGCTTTTAAATTAAAACAGTAGAACAAGATTAAATGAACCAAAAGACTTGATAAGAATACATTTGCGTACCCTGAAGGCAATACCATAAAATAAGTTATTCCTCTAGAGTTAGAACATTAGTTTTACAATGGTATAAGAAAGGTTGGTACAGTCCAAAGAATATAAAAGTGATACCTATAAACTGCATCTGATGTCTTCATGAAGAACAGATGTTTCCCTTGGTGTTCCTTTGTGTGGTCCTTTGTTTCAATAATCTAGAATGCTGGCCATTGTAGGGACACGGATACCCATCTTCCCTCAAACAGACATGTACAGTATTTAGGCTGCTATTTTTTACCTCAAACAGCCAACGGCACCGGGACAGGCGCAGAATATCACTGTGCAAGCGCCATAATCCAGCATTTATGAGGATTACTTCAGAAATCTGGAACAGATTCCTTATTTTCACAGAAATTGTAAGAATAAAGCCATGGGTGGTTGGTAGGAAGGGCACAAGGCAAGTAAATGCAACAGGTGCAGGAGCCATCTGCATCACACAACCTGCACCCATTACAGATACACAGCCTCTTGGGCTGGATGTGTAGTAATGTCCTTACCGCAAAGCTAAACACTTGGTGTTGGTGCTCAGGGCCGACTTAAGGTTTACGTGGGCCCATATCAAGTACAAGATACATATATATATACACTGCTCAAAAAAATAAAGGGAACACTAAAATAACACATCCTAGATCTGAATGAATGAAATATTCTTATTAAATACTTTGTTCTTTACATAGTTGAATGTGCTGACAACAAAATCACACAAAAATTATCAATGGAAATCAAATTTATTAACCCATGGAGGTCTGGATTTGGAGTCACACTCAAAATTAAAGTGGAAAAACACACTACAGGCTGATCCAACTTTGATGTAATGTCCTTAAAACAAGTCAAAATGGCTCAGGTAGTGCAGCTCATCCAGGATGGCACATCAATGCGAGCTGTGGCAAAAAGGTTTGCTGTGTCTGTCAGCGTAGTGTCCAGAGCATGGAGGCGCTACCAGGAGACAGGTGTCACGATCCGGGTATCTGGACGCCATTACTTACCCTTCAGATGCCTCCTAAGGCTGGCTCAGCGTTCCAGGACCGGATCCCGCTGTTCCTGAGTTTCCACATGCAGAATGTCAGAGTGGTGATTTCATCAGCCGCGGCCTCCGCTGTGCCCGCGTGGTTAAATGTGCGCTTGTCAGTCTAGCGTCTCCTGTCTCCTGTGGCCGGCGTAGCCATTACTGTTTCAATTCTCACATGGATTACAAACCAAACTTCCCTCCAAGTGTCTGCATGGGCGCAGCCATCTTGGATTTTGTCATCTGATCATTTCCACCAATCTGCTGTCTGTATTGTTGATTTGCATAATTGCCTAGCCAACCCCTTCCTTGCTGCAGGTATAAGTAAGCTGTGCCTGAGCAAGGAAGGCGTCAGTGCTTTGGTTGTCTAACCTAGTTCCAGTTTGTCTCTCTCCTGTGGTTGTCTTCCAGGTTCCAGCTCCTGTCTCCAGACTTCTGCTATAGAGACCCGCACCAGCATTCCATCTGCGGTGTAGCCTGACTCTCCGATCCATTCTGGACTCACCTGTTTCCAGTTACAACAATCACCTGCTTCCAGCCCAGCTTCCAGCAGTGTACAGCTTCTCTTAAAGGGCCGGTGTCCTTTCTGCAGTTTACCACTCTCCACCGGTATTATTATTTCACCGCTCTCAAACTCCAAACTTCATTATCAATCACCTGCTTCCAGCCCAGCTTCCAGCAGTGTACAGCTTCTCTTAAAGGGCCGGTGTCCTTCCTGCAGTTTACCACTCTCCACCGGTATTATTATTTCACCGCTCTCAAACTCCAAACTTCATTATTATTTCATCGCTCTCAAGTTCGTTTATTATTTAACTGGTTCCAGCCAGTATCCACTTCGTACCAACAACAGTCTGGTTCCAGCCAGTATCCACAGCAGCCGTTTTATCTTCAGCAGCCCAGCCTTTCCTGGAACACCAGCTGGTACGATCCTGGGTTCTCTCCATTGCTACAGTCAGGCCTGGTAAGGACTTTCCAACTAGAAGATTATAAGAACTGTCTCACACTACCAGTGCCTGTGGCCCTTGCCACCCTGTAGTACCCAGGAATTGTATTTATCTTCTGTTGACTTTTATGTTTCCTTTACTGCTGCTGTGTTACGGAGTTTGCCATAATAAACATCATTGACTTTTATCCTGGTTGTCGTGGTCACGCCTTCGGGCAGTTATTCTACATGTTACTTACATGTCTAGGGGTCTGATACAACCTCCCAGGTTCCGTTACATCTCAGCCCCTACAACTGAGGCTGCCTCCCGTCAGCTCAGGCCCTCAGTTGTGACAGTAAGCACTGACCTAATGAATCCAGCCGGAGACCAGGATCAAGCGACCAGGCCGATGCAAGAACTGGCAGCCCGACTTGAACATCAGGAGGCTGCACAGGGCCACATCATCCGCTGTCTCCAGGATCTCTCTACACGGCTGGATGGGATTCAAACAACCCTCCGTGGACCTGGCACGTCCGGTGCGTCCACTACAGTGACACCAGCTGTAACCCCACCCACCTTACCCATTTCCAGTCCACATCTTCATCTTCCAACGCCAGCAAAATTTGATGGATCTCCAAGGTTCTGCAGGGGATTTCTCAATCAATGTGAAATCCACTTTGAGCTTCTACCTGGCAATTTCTTCAGTGACCGTACCAAAATTGCCTATATCATCTCCCTTCTCAGTGGCTCAGCCCTTGACTGGGCATCACCTTTATGGGAGAAGTCTGATCCCCTGCTATCCTCCTATACTGACTTTGTAGCTACATTCAGGCGCATCTTCGACGAGCCAGGCCGGATAACATCTGCTTCATCTGAGATTCTCCGTTTACGCCAGGGAACACGTACTGTGGGACAGTATCTTATACAGTTTAAAATCCTGGCATCCGAACTGGCATGGAACGACGAGGCCCTGTATGCTGCATTCTGGCATGGCTTATCAGAACGCATCAAGGATGAGTTAGCTACCAGAGACTTGCCCTCTAAGTTGGATGAGCTAATTTCTCTTTGCACAAAGGTTGATCTACGTTTCAGAGAGAGAGCAACCGAGCGAGGAAGATCATCTACTCCTAAATCTTCTGCTCCTCCTCCTCGTCAACCATCTCCATCCAAGGATGAGCCTATGCAAATTAGTCGTTCCCATCTATCTCCCGCTGAGCGCCGAAGACGTCTCTCTGTCTCTACTGTGCAGCTCCGTCGCACACTATCAATGCCTGTCCCAAACGTCCGGGAAACTCCAGATCCTAGCTCGCCAAGGAGAGGGCCGGCTAGGAGTAATGATCTCCTCTCCATCTCCTCATGACTGTAACCTCCCAGTGTCGCTCCAAATTGCTCAACGTTACAGGAACGTCATTGCCCTCCTTGATTCCGGAGCAGCTGGGAATTTCATAACCGAAGCTTATGTTAAACGGTGGTCCCTACCCACCGAGAGACTGTCCTCGTCCATCTCTTTGACTGCCGTGGATGGCAGCAAGAGTTTTGACGCAGTCATTTCCTTAAGGACTCTTCCAGTTCGTCTGAGAGTGGGAGTTCTTCATTCTGAGTATATTTCTTTTTTAGTGATTCCAAGAGCCACACATCCAGTGGTTTTAGGCCTTCCATGCGTCTCCACAACCCATCAATTGACTGGACGACTACGCAAATACTGGCATGGGGTCCCTCCTGTGCTGAGACTTGTTTAGCCAAAGTTCTTCCTGTTTGTTCTTCCTTCCCCAGGTCATCTGATGTTCCGCCTCCTCCATATCAAGACTTCACGGACGTGTTCAGTAAAGCCTCTGCTGATATCCTTCCTCCTCATAGAGAATGGGACTGCCCAATCGACCTCATTCCAGGGAAGGTTCCACCGCGAGGTCGAACTTATCCGTTGTCTCTGCCTGAGACACACTCCATGGAAGAGTACATCAAAGAGAACCTGGCGAAGGGTTTCATCCGACCATCTTCTTCTCCAGCCGGCGCAGGCTTCTTCTTCGTTAAGAAGAAAGACGGTGGTCTGCGTCCGTGCATCGACTACAGAGGTCTGAACGACATTACCGTCAAGAACCGATACCCTTTACCCCTGATTACCGAGCTCTTTGATAGAGTTAGTGGTGCAACTATTTTCACAAAGCTGGACTTGAGGGGTGCCTACAATCTCATCCGAATCCGTGAGGGTGACGAGTGGAAGACCGCCTTTAACACCCGTGATGGACATTATGAGTACCTCGTCATGCCCTTCGGATTGAGCAACGCTCCAGCAGTCTTCCAGCACTTCGTGAATGAGATTTTCAGGGACATCTTGTACCGCCATGTCGTGGTTTATCTAGACGACATCCTCATCTTTGCTAATAATCTCGAAGATCATCGTTTCTGGGTAAAAGAGGTTCTTTCCCGTCTCCGTGTCAATCACCTCTATTGTAAATTGGAGAAGTGTGTGTTTGAAGTTAAAACCATTCCGTTTCTAGGTTACATTGTGTCCGGTTCCGGACTAGAGATGGATCCTGAGAAACTCCAAGCAATCCAGAATTGGCCTATACCCTTAAGCCTCAAAGGGGTCCAGAGGTTCTTAGGGTTCGCCAATTATTATAGAAAATTTATACGAGACTTTTCCACCATTGTGGCGCCTATCACTGCATTAACCAAGAAAGGTGCTAATCCGTCCAAGTGGTCCGAGGAAGCTACACAGGCCTTTCACCTTCTGAAGCAACGGTTCATCTCTGCACCAGTTCTGAAACAGCCCGACACCGACTCTCCTTTTATCTTAGAGGTAGATGCCTCCTCCGTTGGAGTAGGAGCAGTGTTATCCCAGAGGGCCAAAGATGGACATCTACATCCTTGCAGTTTCTTCTCCCGGAAGTTCTCCCCAGCTGAGCGCAACTATGCCATTGGCGATCAGGAGTTGCTAGCCATCAAGCTCGCTCTGGAGGAGTGGAGATACCTGTTGGAGGGAGCTTCCCACTCAATCACCATACTTACCGACCACAAAAATCTTTTATATCTCAAAGGCGCACAATGTCTGAATCCTCGTCAGGCCAGATGGGCACTTTTCTTCTCTAGGTTTGACTTTAAACTCCAGTTCTGTCCGGGTTCTCAGAATCGTAAGGCCGATGCCCTTTCCCGCTCATGGGAGCAAGAAAATGAGTCCGAGTCTGCAGACAAGCATCCTATTATTAATCCGTTGGCATTCTCCACGGTAGGGATGGACTCTACGCCTCCACCAGGGAAAAGTTTTGTTAAGCCAGTTCTAAGGAAGAAGCTCATGCATTGGGCCCATGCTTCCCGTTTTGCTGGACATACAGGCATTCAGAAAACCCTTGAATTTATTTCTAGGTCCTACTGGTGGCCAACTCTGAAGAAGGACGTTATGGAATTTATTGCCTCCTGCCCAAAGTGTGCCCAACACAAAGTCTCCCGCCAGTCGCCTGCGGGGCAACTGGTTCCATTATCTGTTCCCCGTCGACCTTGGACCCATTTGTCGATGGACTTTGTTTCCGATCTACCTATCTGCAACAAGTTTAATACCATCTGGGTGGTAGTTGACCGGTTCACCAAGATGGCACATTTCATCCCTCTCACCGGTCTTCCGTCAGCTTCCAAGTTGGCTCAAGTGTTTATACAAGAGATCTTCCGACTTCACGGTCTTCCTGAAGAGATCATCTCGGATCGTGGAGTACAATTTGTAGCCAAATTTTGGCGAAGTTTGTGTCAAGCCCTCCAAGTCAAGTTAAAGTTTTCCACGGCTTACCATCCTCAGACCAATGGTCAAACCGAGAGGGTGAATCAGGACTTGGAGGCCTTCCTCCGTATATATGTGTCTTCCTCTCAAGATGACTGGGTTCAACTCCTTCCTTGGGCCGAGTTCAGCCACAACAATCAATACCATTCCTCATCTTCTTCTACACCATTCTTCATTAATTATGGATTCCACCCTAAAGTCCCAGAATTCCAACCGCTTCCCGCAACTTCTGTTCCAGCAGTGGATGTCACCTTGCGTCAGTTTTCAAATAACTGGAGGAACGTCCGCGCAGCCCTGCTTAAAGCCTCATTCAGGTATAAGAAGTTTGCCGATAGGAAGCGTAGAGCGGTTCCTGCTCTCAAGGTGGGTGATCGTGTGTGGCTGTCCACGAAGAATTTGAGGTTGAGAGTTCCCAGCATGAAATTTGCACCTCGCTACATCGGACCCTTCAAGATTGAACAAGTCATCAATCCTGTTGCCTACAGGTTACAGTTACCATCCTTCTTGAAAATACCCAGGACATTTCATGTTTCTTTGTTGAAACCGCTGATCCTGAATCGGTTTCATTCCGCACTTCCTCCAGCTCCCAAAGTTCAGACTCAACGGGGAGTCGAGTACGAGGTGGCCAAGATTTTGGACTCACGTTTCCGTTACGGTCAGTTACAATACCTCATTGACTGGAAGGGCTATGGTCCTGAAGAACGCTTTTGGACCAATGCCTAAGAACGTCCATGCTCCTGCCTTGGTCCGAAATTTCCACGCAAAGTTTCCTTTAAAGCCTAAGAAGTGTCCTGGGGCCACTCCTAAAGGGGGGGGTGCTGTCACGATCCGGGTATCTGGACGCCATTACTTACCCTTCAGATGCCTCCTAAGGCTGGCTCAGCGTTCCAGGACCGGATCCCGCTGTTCCTGAGTTTCCACATGCAGAATGTCAGAGTGGTGATTTCATCAGCCGCGGCCTCCGCTGTGCCCGCGTGGTTAAATGTGCGCTTGTCAGTCTGGCGTCTCCTGTCTCCTGTGGCCGGCGTCGCCATTACTGTTTCAATTCTCACATGGATTACAAACCAAACTTCCCTCCAAGTGTCTGCATGGGCGCAGCCATCTTGGATTTTGTCATCTGATCATTTCCACCAATCTGCTGTCTGTATTGTTGATTTGCATAATTGCCTAGCCAACCCCTTCCTTGCTGCAGGTATAAGTAAGCTGTGCCTGAGCAAGGAAGGCGTCAGTGCTTTGGTTGTCTAACCTAGTTCCAGTTTGTCTCTCTCCTGTGGTTGTCTTCCAGGTTCCAGCTCCTGTCTCCAGACTTCTGCTATAGAGACCCGCACCAGCATTCCATCTGCGGTGTAGCCTGACTCTCCGATCCATTCTGGACTCACCTGTTTCCAGTTACAACAATCACCTGCTTCCAGCCCAGCTTCCAGCAGTGTACAGCTTCTCTTAAAGGGCCGGTGTCCTTTCTGCAGTTTACCACTCTCCACCGGTATTATTATTTCACCGCTCTCAAACTCCAAACTTCATTATCAATCACCTGCTTCCAGCCCAGCTTCCAGCAGTGTACAGCTTCTCTTAAAGGGCCGGTGTCCTTCCTGCAGTTTACCACTCTCCACCGGTATTATTATTTCACCGCTCTCAAACTCCAAACTTCATTATTATTTCATCGCTCTCAAGTTCGTTTATTATTTAACTGGTTCCAGCCAGTATCCACTTCGTACCAACAACAGTCTGGTTCCAGCCAGTATCCACAGCAGCCGTTTTATCTTCAGCAGCCCAGCCTTTCCTGGAACACCAGCTGGTACGATCCTGGGTTCTCTCCATTGCTACAGTCAGGCCTGGTAAGGACTTTCCAACTAGAAGATTATAAGAACTGTCTCACACTACCAGTGCCTGTGGCCCTTGCCACCCTGTAGTACCCAGGAATTGTATTTATCCTCTGTTGACTTTTATTTTTCCTTTACTGCTGCTGTGTTACGGAGTTTGTCATAATAAACATCATTGACTTTTATCCTGGTTGTCGTGGTCACGCCTTCGGGCAGTTATTCTACATGTTACTTACATGTCTAGGGGTCTGATACAACCTCCCAGGTTCCGTTACATCTCAGCCCCTACAACTGAGGCTGCCTCCCGTCAGCTCAGGCCCTCAGTTGTGACAACAGGCCAGTACATCAGGAGATGTGGAGGAGGCCGTAGGAGGGCAACAACCCAGCAGCAGGACTGCTACCTCTGCCTTTGTGCAAGGAGGAACAGGAGGAGCACTGCCAGAGTCTTGCAAAATGACCTCCAGCAAGCCACAAATGTGCATGTGTCTACTCAAACGATCAGAAACAGACTCCATGAGGGTGGTATGAGGGCCCAACGTCCACAGGTGGGGGTTTTGCTTACAGCCCAACACCGTGCAGGACGTTTGGCATTTGCCAGAGAACACCAAGATTGGCAAATTCGCCACTGGCGCCCTGTGCTCTTCACAGATGAAAGCAGGTTCTCACTGAGCACATGTGACAGACGTGACAGAGTCTGGAGACGCAAAGGAGAACGTTCTGCTGCCTGCAACATCCTCCAGCATGACCGGTTTGGCAGTGGGTCAGTTAGGATGTGGGGTGGCATTTCTTTGGGGGGCCGCACAGCCCTCCATGTGCTCGCCAGAGGTAGCCTGACTGCCATTAGGTACCGAGATGAGATCCTCAGACCCCTTGTGAGACCATATGCTGGTGCGGTTGGCCCTGGGTTCCTCCTAATGCAAGACAATGCTAGACCTCATGTGGCTGGAGTGTGTCAGTAGTTCCTGCAAGACGAAGGCATTGATGCTATGGACTGGCCCACCCGTTCCCCAGACCTGAATCCAATTGAGCACATCTGGAACATTATGTCTCGCTCCATCCACCAATGCCACGTTGCACCACAGACTGTTCAGGAGTTGGCGGATGCTTTAGTCCAGGTCTGGGAGGAGATCCCTCAGGAGACCATCCGCCACCTCATCAGGAGCATGCCCAGGCATTGTAGGGAGGTCATACAGGCACGTGGAGGCCACACACACACACTACTGAGCCTCATTTTAACTTGTTTTAAGAACATTACATCAAAGTTGGACCAGCCTGTAGTGTGTTTTTCCACTTTAATTTTGAGTGTGACTCCAAATCCAGACCTCCATGGGTTAATAAATTTGATTTCCATTGATAATTTGTGTGTGATTGTGTTGTCAGCACATTCAACTATGTAAAGAACAAAGTATTTAATAAGAATATTTCATTCATTCAGATCTAGGATGTGTTATTTTAGTGTTCCCTTTATTTTTTTGAGCAGTGTATATATAAACATGTGCGGCACTCCAGACTCACAAAAACTAATATTTTCATAGCAGCAGTGTAATTCAACGTTTCAATGTGTTTTAATAAGCATTTTCATCAGGGTACATAAAAAATATACAAAATTATATATAATTTCCAATAATCTGCAGTCTCTGCTGGCAGCATTGCCTACCTCAGGAGTGGCGGCTATGGGGCCTCAGACCAAGCTATCACCCTGCCGTTCCCTGACAACAGGCTCCCCACTGTGCCCCCATTTTGTGCCCGGCAGCAGCAGCTCACACAGTTCAGAAGCTGTGATCACCGTAGTAACAGCAGCAGCAGAGAACCGGGCCTGGCAGAGAGTGCCTCCCTGGATGCACAGCAGCTTCTCCTGCCAATTGTCGGATACCTTCCCACCATTATCCCCATTGTAACTGATTCTGGCAGCAGCTATGGTGGTGGCTGTGGTAACCGCATTCTTGTCTGTAGACAGGTGCGGCACCGCACAGCAATGGAGCAGGTCAGAGAGAGCGCCCATCCAGCCCGGCACTCCCCTGCAATGCTGACCCCGCTTACTTCATCGCGCCGGCACTGTGTGAGTGGGGGCCCTGGGGGGTGTTGGAAAGAACCAAGCATTTGGGTAGCATATCATAGTCTCAGCTATGCCCCCTGGTATGGTTACATCTATATAAAAAAAAATACCCAGATTGTATGTAGCATGCGCGTTTTCTTTTTTTCATATGTGTTAAGTTCCACAACTGGGTCATTGGTGCCACCTCTAAAGAGTCTCAACACCACAGTATAGAAAAGAAATGGCACAATATCACCCCGAATAGATGCACCTGGGTGGGGAGGCTGAATGCACTACGGCTGATGACATAATCATGGCCTCTGTTCTACTGGAAGTAACAGGAGCACAATCTCCCAGGGCAGTGGTGTTGAGACTCCATTTTCATCATAAGCTGATAATTGGAAATTGCTTGCTGTTGAGGGTGTTT
Organism: Pseudophryne corroboree; assembly: GCF_028390025.1. Classification (NCBI taxonomy): domain Eukaryota; kingdom Metazoa; phylum Chordata; class Amphibia; order Anura; family Myobatrachidae; genus Pseudophryne; species Pseudophryne corroboree. The sequence goes on from NC_086447.1 coordinate 826,223,407, forward strand.
TTTGAAGCATAAAGGAACTAATTAGCAGGATATAAATCTTGTAAACAGTGCTACAATTAAATGCGAACAAAGGAGATGTTTCAGACTTTCTTAGTTATACAATGTGTTTATCCTACAGGTCTCCAAATTTTTTTCCCCTACATAAGTCAGAAACGTGACAGCTGTCTCCATTTTCTGCAATAGCAGTGTATGTCTATAAAGAGAAAATGCAATTATCAATCTACTTTAATTCCAAACTGCTAAAATGAGATTTCCACTGCTATATTACGGTTTACAATTTAAAATTAGCAGTGCATGGCTTTAATATTGGCTTCGAAATCGTAGCAGAACTTTGCTATAAAAATGTCTGTTTTACAGAGACAGGTGTGTTTTGGGGAAACAGCGCTGCAAGGAACGTTTAACTCTTAAGACGACAAATGACAAAAAGAAAAATCATTTTGGTTGCAATTTTTTTTATTTTACTTGTGATTAGATCATATCAATAAAATCATATCTGTGTGGCACACAAACTATAAGGGAATGTAATTTAAATCGTTGCTGAAAACTGCAACTGAATCAACCTCCAAGCAATAAAATTGTGGGTGGCCGAAATGGATTAATCTAAGCAGCCAGAACATATGAAACATTTCCTTTGGTCTGCTTGTAGATTACATTTAGCTACAAATCATAAATTCAGTGTTGTTTTTGTATAGCTAATAGCTACACAATTTGATAAGATAAATGTACAATAAATGTACAATATTTGTAATCAAGCTAAATCTAAACATTTTTAATTTCTTTCTCATCCTGTGTAGAGTCTGGAATTCAGGTCTGTAACTAGGTGTGTTCCAGTAGTGCCTTGCATACAGCACAACTGCAGTGTGGGCACACCATCTGGCAGCACCACCTGCACGGCCACTGCCCACTCTCTCTCACTGCCTCCCTCCGGCTGCAGCACTGCCTGCGCTGGAGCCGCAGACCGCTATAGAAGCCCCGCCCATCTGGAATTTTTCCCCGCCCCCTTCAAAGGCACGCAAATCTCGGGTTGTGCTCTTGTGCTGTGTGCACTTGTGCTGTTGTGCTGCCGTTACCTCCAACTGCCTCAGTCCCTTCACTGGCTGCTGCATCCTAAAACTACAGCCCATTGCCTGGTCCTCTTTCTGGAGGCACTTGTAAGTGATATTATTCCAAAAATACTTATATCTGCTGTAATGTGTAAAATGCGGGACACTGCTGCCATAATGTGTAAAAAGGGTGACTCTGCTGCCGTAATGTGTAAAAAGGGGACTCTGCCTGCTGTAATGTGTAAAAAGGGGGCTCTACCTGCCTAATGTGTAAAAATGGGGACTCTGCTGCCGTAATGTGTAAAAGGAGGACTCTACCTGTCGTAATGTTTAAAAGGGAGCTCTGCCTGCCATAATGTGTAAAATGGGGCTCTACCTGGCTGAATATGTGACGGACTCTACCTGGAGTAATGTGTGTAAGAGGCGCTGCTCTGTGGCGTAATTTGAATAATGGAGACTACTGTGCAGTGTAATATGAATTGGTATTATTTTGTGGCCTTGCCCCTTCCCCAGGAAGCCACACCCTTATATTTTTTACTCGTGCCTACGGCGCACACTGGCCCTATTTTAAATAATGGGGGGTTGGTGATGCTGCTTCTTGCACACAGCGCTAAAATGTCTAGTTACGGCACTGCTGGATTTAATACGGTTGTTTCTCAAATATGCAGAATACTTATGACCAGAAGCATTTTGGATATCAGATTGTTAGTATTTTGGGATGTTTGCATTCCATAATGAGATAACTTGGGGATGGGACCCAAGTCTAAACACAATGCATTCATGTTTCTTATACACACACAGCCTGAAGGTCATTTTATAGAATATTTTCTTTATAATTTTGTGCATGAAACATAGTTTGTATACACTGAACCATCAGAGAGCAAAGGTGTTACTATCTCAGTTGAATTCAACATTTTTGGGATTTTGGAATATTTCAGATATTGGATTTTCGGATATGGGAGACTCAACCTGCCCTGTGCATATTTATATCTATGTATTATAAACTATATACATGCTGTACTAGTACTGTATGTGTTACGGAAAATTATAAAACTCTGTATTATGAGAATACATACTAAAGCTCGGCGGTCGGGATGCCCGCGGTCACATGACCAACTGAGGCATCCCGACTGTGAAGAACCAGACATCGGAGGAGGTAAGTATTTCTATCCCACCCCCCCACCCCCCTCACAACCTACACTAACCCTTGGGGGGTGGCTGCTAGGTCTAAACCCCAGGGCCTAACCCTAACATCCCATAGTGCCTATGGCTAACCCTCCCTCCCCCGGGCCCTAACCCCAACCCTGAACCCTTATACTCACCTTCGGCATCCTGTCTGACGGTGATCCGTCTCATGAGTGGTGTCGGAATTCCAGTTTCTGTCACATGACCGCTGGCATTCCGACAACCATGATGCTACCATATTATATTATATTATATTATGGTGTATATTATGGAGCTGCACTGTACAGTATTCTACAGCATGAGGTAATATTGCAAAATCATGTCTATAAACACAATAACTGAGTTTGCTTTATATATCTATGTAATAAGGAGTAATTATAGCTTATGAAAATGAAGTCCTGGTATTCAATTATACTAATGGGAAAGTCTGCTCAAAAACATCAAGCCACAGCTTTAATTCAATTATGTTGTATATCCAAAACCTTCCATGCATGCAATTTCTCAAGTAGCCTCTTCTTCAATGGTGAGCTTAACAAAATAATATACTGTATATACAGTTCACTTACTTTATATAAAACATGGCCATACATAACAATCTTTTTTGGGGTGATTTATGTACAATGGGGGTAATTCCAAGTTGATCGCAGCAGGATTTTTGATAGCAATTGGGCAAAACCATGTGCACTGCAGGGGAGGCAGATATAACATGTGCAGAGAGAGTTAGATTTGGGTGGGTTATTTTATTTCTGTGCAGGGTAAATACTGGCTGCTTTATTTTTACACTGCAAATTAGATTGCAGATTGAACACACCACACCCAAATCTAACTCTCTCTGCACATGTTATATCTGCCTCCCCTGCAGTGCACATGGTTTTGCCCAATTGCTATAAAAAATCCTGCTGCGATCAACTTGGAATTACCCCCAATGTCTTTTTCTTTTCTTAGTTTTTTGGAGTGGGGGAAGGGGGGGGGGGGGTGTTAGTGATCTGCACTCATATAAGTACAGTTAAAGTTTTACACCGTAAAACAAAACTATTACGATTTATTACATTTACAGTATTTTCAACAATTGAGCCAGTAATAATAAGAAAAGCTGTAATAGATTCTTACTAACTCCATTCTCTTAAAAAATCTCTCACGGGAATAACTGCGTATAACACCACACGCAGTTAAATACTGCTAATATGTTGTTACCTGTTATATTGTCTAACCCTGGTTATCGTATTAAGTAGCAGCTGCTATCTGAAATGTACCAGTGTGAAAATTGGAAATAAAAGAGAAATTGCTGAAACCAGTTCTAAAAAGTTTCCAAGTAGAAAAACCCAGAAACATTTATAATATTCTTACAATGAGGATATTCTTTTCACTGGACATTAAGATATAAAAGTTATCATTTGTTAATATTCTTCAGAACCAAGGCAAAATGAATGCTAAATTTGGCTTTCAATGTGAAGCTTTTGATGGCCAAATATCATTACATTTTTGAGACTATAACATTATTTGCCATTAATATTTAATATTTTGGTTACTAATACATTTTGTGGTCATGTGGAAAGTCTGCAAATTACACTCTAGGGATCAGTCGCACAAAGGAAACAAAAGGAGTATTTCCTGCTAAGAATTGTCTATGATATCCTGAACAAGCAATAATCAAGGTAGAAACAGCTCTTAATAAGCACAAAATAACATGTGTAATATAATTACATGGGTATACCATAGCGCGCAGGAACCAGAGATGCTATTTTTTTATTTTATTTTTTTACTGGCAATTATAATAACATTTACTGACTGTATTTTTTACACATTATTTTATCTACATACTATGGGGTATATTTACTAAGCTCCCGATTTTGACCGAGATGCCGTTTTTTCTTCAAAGTGTCATCTCGGTTAATCTCGGTCATTTACTAAACACTAATCACGGCAGTGATGAGGGCATTCGTAATTTTTTGCTAGTTCAGGTAAAAAATTACGAATGAATACACCATCGGTCAAATTACGCCTGTTTAGATATGAATCTCGGTCATTTACTAAGAAGTGCAAAGCAAAAAAACACAAAACACTGCCGTGAAAAATTACAACTCGTAAAAAAGTCCTAAAAAAAACAGACCTGCTTTTTTTTTCCGTGATTTGAGATGCATGCAGGGATCCATGAGATCCGTGCATGTATATCAGTGGGAAGGGGTGGGAAAGTGCTTATTTTTGCCAAAAAAATTGCGTGGGGTCCCCCCTCCTAAGCATAACCAGCCTCGGGCTCTTTGAGCCGATCCTGGTTGCAGAAATATGGGGAAAAAAATGACAGGGGTTCCCCCATATTTAAGCAACCAGCATCGGGCTCTGCGCCTGCTCCTGGTCCCAAAAATACGGGGGACAAAAAGAGTAGGGGTCCCCCGTATTTTTAAAACCAGCACCGGGCTCCACTAGCTGGACAGATAATGCCACAGCCGGGGGTCACTTTTATACAGCGCCCTGCGGCCGTGGCATCAAAAATCCAACTAGTCACCCCTGGCCGGGGTACCCTGGGGGAGTGGGGACCTCTTCAATCAAGGGGTCCCCCCCCCCCAGCCACCCAAGGGCCAGGGGTGAAGCCCGAGGCTGTCCCCCCCCCATCCAATGGGCTGCGGATGGGGAGGCTGATAGCCATTTGTGATAATGAAAAGATATTGTTTTTAGTAGCAGTACTACAAGTCCCAGCAAGCCTCCCCCGCATGCTGGTACTTGGAGAACCACAAGTACCAGCATGCGGCGGAAAAACGGGCCCGCTGGTACCTGTAGTACTACCACTAAAAAAATACCCAAAAGGGGGCGTGGCCTAGACGAGCATGGAGTAGCACCTGAACTGTGCAGCTCTCCTGCCGTTACATCCTGAAATACTATCCTTTATTCCCCCCCAGGGTCTGATATTATACCCAACGCTGCATGAACACCCTCTACCCACATGGAGTGAATCTGGACCGGATCCCGTGCTTCCTCTGTCTCCTGCAGCCCTACTCACTCGGAGGGCCCTGCCCGGCGCTGAGGCCGTCGCCGCGCGCTCGCCGCGGACCGGAAGTTCGGCTCCCGTGCACCGCTGAGACCCGCGTGTTCCTGGAGGGGAGAGGAAGCGATCGCCCGCCGTCCTGGAGTGCCTGCTGGGGAACGCGAGAGGGGTCTGTGGCGCCTGGAGAGCAGCACGCAAAACACCGCCACATACCCGTGCCGCCCTGAGAACCGGAAGTTCGGCTCCGGCTCTCCACCGCTGACCGCGCCTTTGGGGAAGGGAGAGAGGGGAGTTTGGCTGCCGCACTGTCAGCCTGCTGGGGCGACCCGGGACGCCCTTGGGCCTGACTGCACCATTATACACCGCCGCAGACCTGGGGGACCGGAAGTGCGGCTCCCGTGATCGCTGCAGCCATCCGAGACCCCTGAGTGGGGCTGTGCTGCACTACCCTCAGGAACATTCTGGGGAGCCTGGAGGACCGCTCTGACCACACCAAGCTGCTGGCTGCTGCGCCCACTGACCTGGCCATTCACCCATCCTGACTGGAAAAGAAAGACAGGTACTTTCCGATACGGGACAGTGAATCTGTGGGGGCCCGCCTGGGTTGGTTGCTAACCTGTACCCCTCCCCCCTATCCTCCTGCTGCACATCCCTGGCTGAACGTCCCGAATCTTATCCTGCCTGGAAGCCTACAGTAGGGGCCATATATATTTACTCCACGGCTCTGATCTGGGGGGACGCTGCTTAACTCCCTGCTCCATCGGGCGGTCAGGCGGCATCACATCAGGAGGCTCTGACCCTGCTGCTCAGAAATATATACCTACACCATCCCCTGCTTCTCTTTCCATTATATATATCCGGCTGGAGACTGCTGGTTTACCATTGTGTAACTCCTGAGTTACTACTCTAGTACGGTCTGGAGGCGAACCTGCTTGGTTCACCATAACTCTCTCATATAAGTGCTGCAACTCCCTGTGGGGTACCTATACCGAATACTATGGGGAAGACTTCTCAGGCTGCGGCCAAGCTTGAAAAATACGCTAGAAACCCTCCCGCGCAAGATAAGAGAACGGGGGGGTCGCGGGATGGATCCTCTCCCCCCTCCCCGGCTACAAGTGCGGGCTCCGGCCCTCCAGAGACCTCAGAGGATGCTCTCCAAAGGGTACTGGACGCAGTAAATGCCAGCGAAGGCAGACTGGCTGAAAAGATCACCCAGGTGCAATCAGATCTATCCTTGATTCATCAGGATCTACAACGAGTTAGAGAGAGAGTGGGGGAGGCGGAAACCCGCATTTCTACTGTCGAAGACACTGTGGCTCCGCTTGGCCGTCGCACCACTGCCCTTGAATCACAGATGTCGGAGGTGCAGAAAAAATTGACCGACATGGAGGGGCGCCTGAGACGAAATAACATTCGGTTCGTGGGCTTGCCGGAAAAGGAGGAGGGAGATGCACCTGAGCAGTTTTTGGAGAAATGGCTTACAGATTTCTTTGGGTCGGATGCTTTTACATCACATTACGCGGTGGAACGAGCACATAGAATCCCTATGCGGCCGTTACCTCCGGGGGCCCCTCCCCGTACATTTATAGCTAAATTCCTCCACTTCAAGGATCGGGACAAGGTACTCACCCTGGCACGCACCAAGGGCCCACTTAAGTGGAATGGTACCCGGATCTCTGTATTTCCTGATTTTGCGGTTGACGTCCAGAAGGAGAGAGCCCAGTTCCTTCCAATTAAGAGACGTCTCCGGGAGCTTAATCTCCCTTATGCTATGCTTTTTCCTTCAAAGTTGAGGGTGGTCGCAGGAGGAGAGACTAAATTTTTTTTGACCCCGAGGGAGGCGGCGACGTGGCTTGACGGGCAGTTCCCGGCAGGGCGCCCCCTGTCAAATGATTGAATGTTGAGACTGTCCGTTGGCTGGGCTGTGATTTATGTCATTGAGTATTTGTGTATACAGCTAATGTATTAATGTTTGTTGACTTTTTCTTACTAGGTCATCGATACAGCTGTTATTGGTAATATACTAAATGCTGCACTTGATATCCGGTCCTTACATGGTCGGAGGTCGGGTGCTTATCTGGTCCTGGGGGGGGTTAGGTTATGGCGGGGGAGCAACGCCTGCTTGCGACCGCTGTATTTTTTGTCCTCTTTACTAGTTGTTTAGTTGTGGGGAGGGGTTTTTTTTTTGGGATTAGGTATGCCACAGTTCGGGCCGGTATACAGGGTGGGGGGGTGTATGGGGGAGAAGGGAGGATTTATTGGGTGGTTGTTGTATAAGCATTGCTGTGGCGACATGTTTAGAGAAATTTTTTGCAGGCGGTTATTCTTCTATCTATTTCAGATATTTTCAATGTTGTGGACACATCTAGCACTTGGTGCTATTATGTATTATGGCATCACCTAGTCTAAAAATCTTATCCTGGAATGTGCGAGGCCTTAATGACAAAGTTAAGAGGGCCCTGGTGCTTCGGCAGATTAGGCAGTACTCCGCAGATGTCGTTTGTCTTATGGAGACGCACCTGGAGGGAGCCAAAGTTCTATCTCTTAAAAAGCCATGGATTGGGTGGCTATATCATTCCACTCATACCTCCCATTCCAGGGGCGTCTCCGTTCTGATCCGTAGATCTCTCCCATTTGTTTTAGACCAGGTCCAGGTAGATCAGTGGGGACGGTACGTTTTTCTTAAATGTCAAATAAACTCCATGTCTTTATTATTATTGGCTATTTACATACCTCCACCGTACTCCCCGGAGGTTTTACGCAAGGCTGCTGAGTTTATGTCCCTTTACCCCAATACTCCCACCGTCTGCACTGGGGACTTTAATAATGTCATGGATCGTAGAGTGGATAGCTTCAGCACCAGTGCTGCTGTACCTCGCCCACGTCCGGGTAATTTTGCTCTGCTAGTGGAGGGTATGGGTTTGGTGGACGTCTGGAGGGTGCGGCATCCAGCTGCTCGACAGTTCTCCTGCTTTTCCCCTATCTACTCCTCATTTTCTAGGATAGACATGTCCCTGGTCTCCCCCTGTTTAGTTCCCAAGATTGTTGATATCCAGTACGTAACTAGAGGAATCTCTGACCACTCACCAGTACTGTTGAATTTGGATACTGGGGGAGCCCGGGGACAGTTGTTTTGGAAACTCAACTCATTCTGGCTTTCACAGATGGGCACTGGAGCGGAGCTTGAGCTTGCTTGGCGGGAGTTTTTGGAGCTGAATGGGGGTACTGCTGGACCAGCAATTCTCTGGGACGCATTTAAAGCATTTATACGTGGTTCCCTAATTAGACGGATTGCTACTTTAAAAAATGGCTACAAACGCCAAGAAATGGAACTTGAGGCTTCATGTAGGTCCCTAGAAATCCAATATTTGCAAGATGGGTTGGATGCCTCCAAGGACGCATGGTTGCTTGCGCAGTCCAAATGGAGGTGCTGTCTATCTGATAAAGCCAAATACCGTTTGATGTATGCCCAACACTCTTATTATGCTACGGGCGATAGACCTGGTACTTATCTAGCATATTTAGCAGCGGCAGATAGATCCTCTAATAATGTCCTTGCGATAGACGGAGATGATGGTGTAACTTATGTAAAGACCCCGGAAATAGCAGACCAATTTGTTGCTTATTATAAAAATCTGTATAGTACGAGACTGTCGGCTGACTCGGCGGAAATAAATGATTATCTTGTTGGTTTACCATTGCCTTCGCTCTCTAATGTGGCGGTTGAATTCCTGGACTCCCCTTTGTCATTGACGGAGATTGAAACAGCCATCAAATCATTTCCTGGAGGCAAGGCACCAGGGTTAGATGGAATTCCTATTGAGCTATATAAGAAACATATTGATTTTTATGGCCCTAGATTACTTGATCTGTTCAATGACCTGTTGGAGTTGGGGTCGCTGCCGGATTCTATGACTGAGGCTTTGATAATAGTGCTATTGAAACCGGATAAGAACCCAGAGCGGGTAGATTCATATAGACCTATTTCGCTACTTACAACTGACATCAAGGTGTTAGCAAAGATCCTGGCACTTAGACTCAACTCCGTTATCACCCAAATTATACACACAGATCAGACAGGTTTCGTACCGGGGCGGTCCACTCTAACTAACCTTAGGCGTTTGTTTACGCACCTACAGGCCCCTCGCGAGGACGCCGACACTTCTGTGATAGTGTCTCTCGACGCTGCTAAAGCTTTTGATTCAGTGGAGTGGGCGTTCTTGTGGGGGTCTATGGCCCGCTTCGGTATAGGACCACGCTTTATAAGGTGGGTCAAGTTACTTTACTCCGCACCATCAGCCAGGGTCTCGATAAATGGATTCACCTCCTCTGCATTCCCTCTGGCTAGGGGTACAAGACAGGGCTGCCCACTATCCCCTATCCTTTTTGCCATAGCAGTGGAACCCTTGGCGTGCTTGCTGCGTTCTGACTTGCGAGTGGGGGGGTTCCGGGTGGGCCCCACCACGGACAAGATTGCTTTATACGCGGATGATATTCTGCTGTTCATATCAGACTATTGCAATACCATGCCGCACGTGTTGCGTATTATAGACACTTATGGCGGGTATTCTGGCTTGTCCATAAATTGGGATAAGTCCTGCATAATGCCCTTTAAGGGTACTTGTCCTGGGGCTCCGCCTGTGACCCTACCTCTACGCTGGGTGGACTCATTCAAGTACTTGGGAATCTGGGTCACAAATAATCCTTCTCAATACTTTTCCCTAAACATAAAACCTCACATGGACTATTTGCACTCCCGTATTGCGGTCTGGGGGACTCTACCTCTAACAATAACGGGTAGAATTAATTTAGTGAAAATGGTGGCCCTGCCTAAGTTGCTATATGCGCTACAGCACTCCCCTGTATATCTCCCATTAAAAACCTTTAGGAGAATAGATAGTCTTCTGTCCTCTATCGTATGGTCTAAACGACGAGTCAGAATAAAATTAGATACCCTCACGCGCCCACGTGACTCTGGAGGACTGGGCCTCCCTAAATTCAGATTATATTACTTAGCGGCACAAATGGTACATATTAGTAAGTGGTTACATGACCCTGGTAGAGATGAATTAATCTCCCGAATTCTCTATATAACAGATCGGAACTGCACCCCATTACAACTACTGCTGAGTGACAATGTATCGCTACTTAATCTTCCAGTTGTCAAGCAAGCAATTATGGTATGGAGACAGGCGCATAAGTTGCTACATGGAGAGGGTTGGGATCCGGAGACGCCTCTAGCCCATGCACAATCTCTTGGGGAGCTTGCATCGTTACAGATGAGGGAGGTATGGAGTAGCCGGGGAGTGCAGTCTCTTGGGCAATTGTATCATATGGGTGTATTTAAGTCTTTCCAACAATTGCAGGAGAATTACAATATTCCTACCTTCTATTTTTATCGATATCTACAACTCCGTCATGCTTGCCAAACTCAATTTGCGAACGCTCCCCTGCTGTTCCGGGACACACCAGTAAGGGACCTATTTGATAAGCTTCAAAATTGTACTATCTCCATATTCTATTCGGCTCTATTACGTACCTATCATTGTGAGACCCTTCTTTCTCTTAAATCTAAATGGGAAAATGATCTGGGGCCCATATCTAATGATACCTGGGAAGATGCACTGGGTGCCTCTAGATTGGCGACCACAGCGGTCCGTTACCAACAGGTGCATCTGTTTGTTTTACATAGAGTCTATATTACCCCTGAGAGGTTAATGAGATTCGGAGGAAGAATGGATTCTAAATGTCCCAAGTGTACTCTAGATGGGGGCACCTTCTGGCACATGATTTGGTCCTGTAGGATAGTTAATACCTTCTGGCAAGATGTACTCAAGATTATGGTCTCCACTGGTATACCTGCGGATGTACTGACCCCCCCTGTATGTGTGTTGGCGGTGGTGGATGAGGAGTTGCTGGATGCCCCCTCCAGGCGTTACGTTATCAACTTGTGTGCTCTGGCACAGGTTTCTATAGCCCGATCGTGGATGGCACCTGTTGGCCCAGATATTGACTCATGGATTGCCTTAGTGAATACTACAGTGGCGCATGAAAAATTTGTCTATGTGTCCAGGAAAGCCATTACTAAATATTACGCGATATGGGATAGATGGTTGTCATCACCATATGTTAGGGGCGCCTGCATAACAATAGCTGCGGATGCAAGCTTAGCCCCAACTTAATCACCCAGAAGTTACCTGACGAGCATAGGAAATTGTGAAGAGGGCGCAATATAGGTATGTGCTATGTGGCTCACCCGGGACACCGTTTCCTATATTTTGATATGACCGCATACGGTGGCCATGGAGAACTACACTTTTATACTTTTTTTTAATAATATTTTTCTGTAAATGGGTATGCGAATGTATATGAATATATATATATAAGTGCATGTGAATTGATACAGGCGTATAGATATGTATATGGGTGAAGTGTTATGGCTGCCAGGTTTAATACCAGATGCTAACTGATTTTGTCTATAACCATATGCTTGTGAATGATACCTTATATGTTGCTCAGTATAACTGTCGACAGCAATGCTTTAGGTTTAAGTTGTTTTATTGATTTGTAATTTGTACAAAAAAAAAAGAAAATATCAATAAAAATTGTTGAATTTAAAAAAAAAAAAAAAAAATACCCAAAAAAACACAAGACACACACACCGTGAAAGTATAATTTTATTACATACATACACACATACATACATACTTACCTTATGTTCTCACGCAGGTCGGTCCTCTTCTCCAGTAGAATCCAAGGGCTACCTGTTGAAGAAATTCTACTCACCAGATCCATGGGTCCAGGCTCCTCGGCAAATCCAGGGTTAATCCACGTACTTGAATAAATAAAAAAAAACGGTGTCCCGACCACGAACTGAAAGGGGACCCATGTTTGCACATGGGTCACCTTCCCACGAATGCCAGAAACCAACTTTGACTTCTGTCTAAGTGGGTTTCTTCAGCCAATCAGGGAGTGCCACGTTGTAGCACTCTCCTGATCAGCTGTGTGCTGCTGTCCTCACTGACAGGCGGCACACGGCAGTGTTACAATGTAGCGCCTATGCGCTCCATTGTAACCAATGCTGGGAACTTTCTGCTCAGCGGTGACGTCACTTTAGGTCAACCGCAGGGCAGAAAGTTCCCATCATTGGTTACAATGTAGCGCATAGGCGCTACATTGTAACACTGCCGTGTGCTGCCTGTCAGTGAGGACAGGACCACACAGCTGATCAGGAGAGTGCTACAACGTGGCACTCCCCGATTGGCTGAAGAAACCCACTTAGTCAGAAGGCAAAGTGGGTTTCTGGCATTCGTGGAAAGGTGACCCATGTGCAAACATGGGTCACCTTTCAGTTCGAGGTCGGGCAACCGTTTTTTTGTTTTATTCAAGTACGTGGATTATCCCTGGATTTGCCGAGGAGCCTGGACCACTGGATCTGGTGAGTAGAATTTCTTCAACAGGTAGCCCTTGGATTCTACTGGAGAAGAGGACCGACCTGCGTGAGAACATAAGGTAAGTATGTATGTATGTGTGTATGTATGTAATAAAATTATACTTTCACGGTGTGTGTGTCTTGTGTTTTTTTGGGTATTTTTTTAGTGGTAGTACTACAGGTACCAGCGGGCCCGTTTTTCCGCCGCATGCTGGTACTTGTGGTTCTCCAAGTACCAGCATGCGGGGGAGGCTTGCTGGGACTTGTAGTACTGCTACTAAAAACAATATCTTTTCATTATCACAAATGGCTATCAGCCTCCCCATCCGCAGCCCATTGGATGGGGGGGGACAGCCTCGGGCTTCACCCCTGGCCCTTGGGTGGCTGGGGGGGGGACCCCTTGATTGAAGGGGTCCCCACTCCCCCAGGGTACCCCGGCCAGGGGTGACTAGTTGGATTTTTGATGCCACGGCCGCAGGGCACTGTATAAAAGTGACCCCCGGCTGTGGCATTATCTGTCCAGCTAGTGGAGCCCGGTGCTGGTTTTAAAAATACGGGGGACCCCTACTCTTTTTGTCCCCCGTATTTTTGGAACCAGGACCAGGCGCAGAGCCCGATGCTGGTTGCTTAAATATGGGGGAACCCCTGTCAATTTTGTCCCCATATTTCTGCAACCAGGATCGGCTCAAAGAGCCCGAGGCTGGTTATGCTTAGGAGGGGGGACCCCACGCATTTTTTTTTGGGGATTTTACATTGTTTAATTAAAAAAAAAAAAAATAAGAACCCCAGCACGGATCACACAGATCCGGCCGAGATTGATTGTAAAAAAAAAACGGCAGTGTTTTGCTAATCACTGCCGTAAAAATAGGTAAAAAAAAACGAATGACATCGACATCGGAAGAAAAGAAAAACCCGAATACGACAGCTTAGTAAATCCATCGTAATCAATTCAAAAAGTTGCAGTTTTACACTGTCGATGTCATTCGTGATTGAACTTTGACCTTTTTTCGGAAATTACGAATCTTAGTAAATTTACCCCTATATGTAAGAAATGTATTCTATGAGTAATAATGTCAAATAAAAGAATAAAATATAGAGTTCAGTAAAAATCTGACTTTGTAACTCAGATAAGAGAAAAAAATATAGAAGATTGCACAGGAAAGAAGAAGACGTTAGATAGGTGTAACGCAAACATTTAGCTCTGGGTCATGCATACGGGGAAGGGTATCCGGTCTCTAGGTCGACAGTAACTAGATCGACAGTGTCTAGGTCGACCACTATTGGTCGACAGTAACTAGATCGACAGGGTTTCTAGGTTGACAGGGTCTCTAGGTCGACATGTTCTAGGTCGACAGGTCAAAAGGTCAACATGAGTTTTTAAAAAAAAATTGGAACTTTTTCATACTTAACAATCCACGCGGACTACGATTGGGAATAGTAACCTGTGTCGAGCGCAGCGGTAGCGGAGCGAGCCATCTTGCCTGAAGCATGGCGAGCAAAGCGAGGGGTTCACGGTCACTGTACGGAGAAAGCGACACAAAAAAACATAAAAAAAACTAATGTCGACCTTTTGACCTGTCGACCTAGATCATGACGACTTACAGACCCTGTTGACCTAGCATCCCTGTCAAACTGGTTCAGGCGGACCTCTTGCACCTACTGTAGTATAGGCAAGTACAGATGCTGAGAATGACATTGCAGCGGCGGATGGAAAACAAGTCAGAGACACGGGTTTCCACTTGTGCACACACATGAACCCCTGCATTAGTTGTATATATAAGTGTGTTAGCATAAGGTACTGTACATCAGGCTTCCACAGGTACCTGCAACTATGGCTACTTTACGTGCAACTAAGAATCAGCTGTATACAGTAATGCTCCGAGACTGTTATTACTGGCAGACTCCCTCGACTCCCAGGGAAGTCTGCCCTCGGCTCACTCTGTGGAGTGAGCATGGTTGTGTCTTAATGATACAAAGGGGGAATTCAACGGTTCCGTTCACTCCCTGCTGGGCATCTTTAGCAATGGCTATCTATCCGAGCTATTCACTTGTTGCTCCGATAGACACCCATTAGTCGTGGCAGTCACATTTTCTCTGCGCAACCCCCCGAAATGCAAGAAAAAAACTGTTAAAAGGTCTGTAGTTTGGGCACACAAAATGCTCCAAACCTGAACTTTGGATGCCCATTCAGACTCTTTGGAAGAACCAAAGTCCGGGCTATCAGATCCATAGAGCATGTGTGAGCCCCATATGCATAATCTGTTGAGACTGGCCCAGTAATACGGTAAATCAACTCTTACCACTCCCGTCCAGCATTACTGTACAGCTAAGGGCCATATTCAGTTGATGTCGGGTTCTCTCCGACATGTCACTATTCAATGATGGCCGGAACTGGCCAGCATTCCGACAATGCAGACTCGAGTTGATTACAAGTCAAATCTGCATCAGCGGCAAACTGTTGAAAACAGCCACGTTTTCGACAGAAACATGTAGATCGGTGAGTAACTCGCCAATCCACGTGTTTTCCGACAAGTGGCGTTTTTTTCAACAGTCGGAAAAATAGCACTTTTATTGCATAGGTCGAATGCAAATTCGACCTAAAACTGTCGAAAAGTGCACTTTTTCCGTCTGTCAGAAAAAAAGTCACAAATTCAATATACCCCTCAATCAGCTGCGCCTGGCGATATTTTATTGATAAATGATGGCAATATTGCTATTATGGGCTGCATGACTGCAATATGAACATTTAGAAATGCTATGAACTGTGGGATGACCTAGTCCCATCCACTCTAATGTAGTTGACATAACGCACTCAAATTGTAATGACATGGGACTAAAAAAAATAAGCAGAGAGTAAGTGGCACTCGTGTCACACTGCGGACATAACTGAACAGAATGGCAAAAAGAAAGGTAAAACAATTATAGATGCAAATCAGTCCTATGTAACTATCACATCAAACATGCAAATAACTAGAATTTCTTCTATTTTGCCTACCCAATAATAAAGAGAGGATTTGCAGGGCTTCCATTAATAAGAAGTTAAGGTGTTCTAGTTCAATAAAACTTTCAACTAATTACTGTTGCTTTTCCACCAGTAGGTTTTTAAAATGTGCTTTCACCCTCTTAGCAAAGCCATTAGTCCAGGAGCGCGGCGCCCCTCTCTACCTCAATTACTTTTTTACAAAAGACAAGAACTGTCATTTTCTTTTGGGTTTATGCAGCGAACTAAAGCAGATCAAACTGTATAATTCCAAAGTTTAGGGGCAGTGGCGTATCACACAAGCCCCTGGGGGTCCAAGAGGGGCCCACACCACACACCATGCACCCATTTTATCAATACTTACCTCTCTTGAGTCCCCCACCAGCAGCAGCAGCGCTGCACAGATCACCTGGAAAATGGCACGGCGGACATTTTCCCTAAGTTTTGCACATGCACAGTAGGAAAATCACTGGGAAAATGGCCGCAGTGCCATTTCCCCGGAGACCTGCACATGCGCAGTAAACTCTGGGACAGCGATAGGGTCTGCGCTGCCAGCTAGGGAGAATGGGGCCCAGACGGAAACTGCACACGTGTCCTCTCCTCTCATGATGCACCCGGTTTAGGGGCCTATTCATAACCACTAATGGGTCTGTTACACACACATGGAAATGCTAGTTTCAAACTGAATAATTCCAAGGTTTAGGGGTCTTTTCATAACTATGAATGGACTTGTTACACGTGTGGATAGGCTAGTTTCAGTGGCAGAAGATTGGAGCAAGTGCGGGAGTCTAGGGGAGTGGTAGAAGAACCTAGTAATGACCCTGGACATTGGTATTTTTATATACTGGATACTGCATGGAAAACAGTGTTAATATTTAACACTATAGATGGACTACAGGATATAGGCTGTATCATAATATAAATAAGTGGTCAGGAAAAGGTTAAACAAACCATAATAAATAAATACACAAACATAACAGAACCAGTACTGTACTTTCTAAGCACACATTCCCCAACCTCATGGCTCTTCTTTCTGGTAGCTACTCTCTTGTCCAGTGCACTGATTGTGGACTCCGATTTACACACATAGCAAACTTTGTAGAAGAAACTGCTACCACTGGCATGTGCAGCAGCTCTGCTCTGTCCCTTAAACTGCATGATGTGGCAGCAGCTCTAGTAATTGTATTATATACCATTGCTATTGCTATCATTTGAACCATTGCTATCATTTAAACCACTTGCCAAGAGGAGATGGGTTTCCTGGCAACCGGAAACCCGCCACTCCCACTTCCTTGCATTTGCCTATGAGTTTTTACAGGTTTTATTTAACTGCCCATTCATTATTATTGGGGGCCCCGATAGGCTCATCTAGTATTCAGCAAACTCCAAAAACTGAAGGTTTTCTGAGTTTGCTTGCGAGAACCAACACCATCACAATATAGGAAGGTAGTCCAGGGTTGCGAAGAGGGATCTGATGATAAATAAGCACCTTAATATCATGGAAAGTTATTCTTAACTTATGAATGGAGGGAAAAACCAAATGCACAATGTTCATTATCATTAGTTATGGAGCAGGCACTAATAGGCCTGCCAAGTCCTTCACCAGGACACATACCATGATATGTGCACATCTAATATAAATACCCATGAAAATACTCCCAAAAAGAAACTACAAAAAGAATATACTACTGTAAAAAAATAAAATAGAAACCATGACAATGCACATAAGGTTTCTCGGCACCCTAGGCAAAACTTCAGGGGGAACAGTTAAGGTTGGGCTGAAGGAGGTGGGAGTATAGGGTTAAGATAAGAGGCAGGGTGAAGATACTTACTGGGATGTGTCAGGATTCTGGCTGCCGGGATCCCGCTGTCAGTGTTCTGACTGTTGGGATCCTGACTGCTGGGATATCATACCCAACCCCCTTTAACATCTCCATCACAATAACCACATCCTTAACACATCCTCTTCATTCTCCATATTAAGAAGCCATGACCCAGTAAGTGATTGATGGTAGGCAGGGGCAGATTGGGAACAAAAAGTGGCCCTGGAAAAATTTGTACTAGTGGCCCCACTTGGGCAGCACCAGAGGTGTAAGGTCTAGCCATGGGCCATGGCAGCAGCACCCTCCCCCCAAGACTTTCCAGATAGTGGGGATGTCCAGCATCAAGGAGAAGTTAAAAGGAAATACAATTAAATATTATGAGCACATTATATGATACACCTTTAGAATTTTGGAAACTATATAATTCTGTAGAAAGATATATTTTCTTGCTTATTACACCAACCGTATCCCAATCACTATTCACTCAATCTTATATGTTGGCCAAGCAGGCAGACAGAGCATACACTAGATCATCTGCAATCACAGGCTAAGTGGCAAAGTCATTTTCATATATGCAAATTGTTTGGCATCTTATTCATTATGTCTATAAATAGGACCACATGTCCTCAAACAAAACAGCCCCCCCCCCCCCCCCCCCATAACAGTGACTCGGTTAATTTGTCTAATTTTATTTGTGCATATTTTATTATAATCATCCATTCAGGATTTCTATTTGATTTATGTGATATTAATACATTATTTTTAAAGTAATAACCACGTCAGTTCTCCTTTATGTGTTTACTCTCACTCTCATGAGCGCAGTCTTTTCTGTTTTTACTGATTTCTAACTTTCCTGGAATGTCTGTGAGATTCCAGAACTTCAGAAAGTACTGGTTTACTAGGAGAGCAGGCCACCCTCCCGGATTCAGCTTCTCTTTGTTGAGAGTGAGCAGGACCTTGATGATGGGTTTCAATGCAAAATAAGTAATCATAATCTCCTCCCACTACTCAATTATGCATCATCATGGATCCACCCATCTCCTATATAATAGCCCAGATCTGTGACTTTGTGCTTCATTTGCTAACGCTGGGCGGAGTCAAAACACTGGGCGGAGTTAGTCAAATGAGTCACAGATCTGGGCAAATCTATAGGAGACTTGGAGCAGGAGCAGGAGCAGATGGTATGGGCATGGCACAAGCAGGGGTGCATACCTCCCAGCTTTCCTCAGGCAGGAGGGACACACGCACAGCAAAAAGAGGGCATGATCAATGGGAAAGGGGGGCGTGGCTTTGCAGGTGGACCAGCGATCGCGAGCCATGCCCCTGTTTTCGTCAGTGAGGGGGCATGCCCAGCGCTCTGTGAGCTGCTGGCTTGCCCCCAGCGGCGGATTATGAGTCCGGGGGGCCCAGGGCACTTGAGACAGGAACCCTATCTCATTGCTGTGCCTGCTGTGGGTTTGGGGGCGTAGCCTAATTGCGGCCCTCGTGGCCACGCCCCCTTATGCAAATTCCGTGTTTTTTAATGGGATTTTGGCCCCTCAGCTAGGGGTAAATCCAGAGGTGGTGGTTGCTCCCCCCTACACACCCGCACAGGCAGAAGAAAGCAGGGAGGCTGCTACCTCCCTGCTACACCACAGACCTGCCACACGCAGCAGTGTGCGCTGACTGTAGGACAATGCTGTTGCTGTTAGGGTCTCCTGCTCTGTGCTGCCACGTCGTCATGGCAACCGGGAGACAAGTGCTAGCGGAGTAACCTGAGCGTAGCTGATACTCCGGTTCGGGTCTTTTGCTGTGCAGTGGTTACAGGCTCTGTGCACGGCAGGGGATCCGGTGCTGGTTTTTGTGCTCACAGTCTGTGAGGTCTGAGTGGGGCGTGGACAGCACCTGCTATATAAACCCTCTTCTCAGGTTAGGCAGATGCTGCTGAATCTTTGTTGGTTAGTCAGTTCCTGAAAGCTAGCTAGTATTGTGTAAACTTTGTATTTGTTTGTTGCTTACTGCAAATAGGCCTTGGGATTTGGTATTACACTCTGCCAATCCAGACCTAGCAGTAAGACTGGAGTCAGTCGTTTAACCTGCTGGGGTTCTTTTGCTACTCTGTGAACCTAGCAAGTTTGCGGCTGTATTCTCAGACTTGCCTGCCAAAATCCTTTCTCACTGTGCAAGGTGTTCAGGTGTCAGTTTAGTGGCAGTAAGCTGAACCAGTGCACTGCAAGTGAAGACTAGGATTGTGGAGACTCTCCTTGTGTCTATTATTCCATCTCTGACCAAGGAGTTTACTGCCACACCCGTTGGTAACCCTTTAGGGTTTTGCTGTTGCCCTTAGCAACAGCATTTCGGATTCTCTACGTATTAAATCACTACATCTCGCTTCTTTCCATCTGAGCATTCCTAATACTAGGGAGACACCCAGTTTCTTAGCCTTTGGGCTTCTCTGTTCACTTTGTGTTTATTTTGTTACCCTATCACCTTCTGTGTATGTAATGTCATATTCCCCAGTCTGTCTGTGAGTTCATTTGTTTTGCATCCCTCACCGTTCAGACACCAGTACATTCCTGCTGGCACTGGTGTGCATAACATATTCAGCAGCCCAATACTCCTGTTGAAATTTTGTGGGAATATGGAGCATACCCCTCAAAATACTTTGCAACAGGTGGTCGATCAGGTGCAGGTCCTGACTCGACAATTTAATGATTTGTCCATTAAAATGCACACCTCACAGGCCGCTGGCGGAGCTCCCGCAGCAGCAGTACCTTCAGGGGTTAAAGAGCCGAAAGTAAATCTCCCGGATCGTTTTTCTGGAGATCGCTCGCAGTTCTTTTGTTTCAAGGAGAGCTGCAAGCTATATTTCCAGCTTAGGCCTCAGTCTTCTGGGTCGGAGATTCAGCGGGTGGGCATAGTGATTTCCTTGCTACAAGGAGACCCACAGGTCTGGGCATATGGGTTGCAGCCTGACTGTCCGTCGCTTAAAAGTGTTGATGCTTTTTTACGGCACTGGGCATGTTGTATGATGACCCTGAGAAGACGGCCTCAGCCGAGGCTCAGATTTCGATCCTTAAGCAAGGGCGAAGGCCAGTTGAGGTTTATTGTACGGAGTTTCGGAGGTTGGCCCATGATACCCAGTGGAATGACCCAGCCCTGAGACACCAGTACCGAAGAGGTCTTTCTAACCAGTTAAAAGACCAACTGGTACAATATCCCTTGCCTGATAGCTTGGATCAGCTCATGCAGTTATCCATTCGGGTGGATAGACGGCTGAGAGAGCGCAGGCTTGAAAGGGAGACCGAGGTTTCCTTCTTTCCCAAGGGAACCTCAGACTCTGAGGAATTTTCCGAGGAGCCTATGCAGATTGGGGCTACCCGCCTCTCCTCGCGTGAGAAGACGCGGAGGAGACAGCAGGGGTTATGTTTGTACTGTGGGAATAAAGGTCATGTGGTAGTATCATGCCCAGAAAAGACGGAAAACTTCAGGGCCTGAGGGTGATGGGAAATATCCTGTCAGGCCAGAAGTCAGAATTTCCCAAGAAGACTTTTATCATTCCGGTGACCTTGAAGATCCTCGGTCAAACTGTCAAGACTGAGGCCTTTGTGGACAGTGGGGCCGACAGGGTTTTTATGGACCGCCAATTCGCCCTGAAACACTCTGTTCCCTTAGTACCCTTGGCATCGGAAATTGAGATTTGTGGGTTAAACGGGGAACCATTATCCCAGGGTAAAATTACCTCTTGCACTAGCCAGATTTCCTTGTTTATTGGAGCCACACACTCTGAAAAATTGTCCTTTTATGTGACTGTCTGTACTTTTGCCCCATTGGTGTTGGGGTTACCCTGGTTAAGGGCCCACAATCCTCAATTTGACTGGGTCTCTGGGGAGATTCTTAGTTGGGGTACTGATTGTTTCAGGAGTTGCTTGAGCCTTCCAGTCAGGCTTTCGCAGCTAAGTTTGCCAGGATTGCCAGGATGTTATGCAGATTTTGCGGACGTGTTCTCCAAAAGAGTTGCAGAGGTACTACCTCCCCATCGCCCCTATGACTGTGCCATTGATTTGTTGCCGAATGCTAAGCTTCCCAAGAGCAGGTTGTACTCCCTGTCACGTCCTGAGACTCAGGCTATGGCAGAGTACATTCAGGAGAACTTGGCTAAGGGATTTATCAGACCTTCACAGTCTCCAGTTGGGTCGGGGTTCTTCTTCGTGGGTAAAAAGGACGGTTCGTTGCGACCCTGCATCGACTTCAGGGAATTGAACCGTATCACGATTAAAAACTCATACCCACTGCCTCTCATTTCGGTCTTGTTTGACCAGCTTCGTACTGCCACCATTTTTTCTAAGATTGACCTACGCGGTGCGTACAATCTAATCCGAATAAGAGAGGGGGATGAATGGAAGACTGCCTTTAATACCCACTCAGGGCATTATGAATATTTGGTGATGCCTTTTGGGCTCTGTAATGCCCCGGCAGTCTTCCAGGACTTCATGAACAATGTGCTCAGGGAATATTTGGATAGATTCTTAGTTGTATACTTAGATGACATCCTAATCTTCTCCCATTCCCTGGAGGAACATCGGAAGCATGTACACTTAGTCCTCCAGAAACTCAGAGACCACCGGCTTGGGGCGAAGCTGGAGAAGTGCGAATTTGAAGTTCAGCAAATCGCATTTCTAGGATATATTATCTCCCCAGAAGGTTTCCAAATGGAGGGTTCCAAGGTACAGGCAGTCCTGGATTGGGTGCAGCCCACTATTTTGAAGGCGCTTCAGCGTTTTCTGGGCTTTGCGAATTTTTATAGACGATTTATCGCTGGATTTTCGTCTATAGTGGCGCCCTTGGTGGCACTCACTAAGAAAGGGGTGGATGTTGCTCACTGGTCTTGTGAGGCCAAAGCGGCTTTTGCCCGTCTCAAAAGGGCATTTGTCTCGGCCAAGGTGCTGCGACACCCAGATCCAGAGCGTCCTTTTGTGGTGGAGGTGGATGCCTCTGAGATGGGTATTGGGGCAGTGCTCTCTCAGATGGGGGTGTCTGATAATCGCCTTCATCCCTGTGCTTACTTTTCCCGTAAATTTTCGCCTGCCGAGATGAATTATGACGTGGGTAACCGGGAATTGTTGGCTATTAAGGATGCACTCGAGGAGTGGAGACACTGGCTTGAGGGGGCTAAGTTTGTGGTCTCAATTCTCACCGACCATAAGAATTTGGCATATTTAGAGTCAGCGAAGCGCCTCAATGCCAGGCAGGCACGATGGGCTTTGTTTTTTGCTCGCTTTAATTTTTTTATAACATATCGCCCTTGGTCAAAAAACATCAAGGCTGATGCGCTCTCGCGGAGTTTTGCTCCAATCCAGGAGACCACCAAGGAGCCATTGCCCATTGTGTCCCCATCATGTATTAAAGTGGGCATTACCCAGGACCTCTTGTCATTAGTCCTTAGAGCACAGGAGCAGGCTCCTCCAGACCTTCCGGTAGGTCTTTTGTTTGTGCCTCCTAGGTTAAGACAGCGAGTTTTCCTGGAATTCCATGCCAAGAAGTCGGCAGGTCACCCGGGTATTGCCAGAACTCGGGAGTTGCTATCTAGGGTGGTGTGGTGGCCCTCGGTGGCTAGGGATGTGGATCAGTGGGTTCGGGCATGTGACATCTGTGCCCGAAATAAGACTCCTAGAGGGGTTCCTGTTGGCCCATTACATCCACTCTCTATTCCATCTAAGCCATGGACCCACATTTCAATGGATTTTGTGGTGGACTTGCCCAAATCCTCGGGGATGACAGCCATCTGGGTTGTCGTTGACAGGTTTTCGAAGATGGCGCACTTCGTTCCATTGGTTGGGCTGCCATCGGCCAGACGCCTGTCTGAATTATTTATGCTGCATGTTGTGCGCCTCCACGGGTTGCCACTTGATGTTGTCTCTGACCGCGGATCCCAGTTTGTGGCCAAATTCTGGAGGGCATTTTGTTCCGATCTCCAGATTTCTGTCAGCTTGTCGTCAGGCTACCATCCGCAGTCTAATGGGCAGACTGAAAGGGTGAACCAGTCCTTGGAGCAGTTCCTCAGGTGTTATGTCTCCAAGTGTCAGACTGACTGGGTTGCTCATCTGTCCATGGCGGAGTTTGCCTATAACAACGCGGCTCACTCTGCTACAGGGAGCTCTCCCTTCCTTTGTGTGTATGGGCATCATCCTAAGGCCAATTCTTTTGACCCCCTGGACTCCACGCCTGGTGGTTCCTCTGTGGTTTCGGTCCTTAGAGGTATTTGGAGGAAAGTGAAGAAAGCCCTTGTGTCTGTGTCATTAGTGACCAAAAGGGTTTTTGATAAGCGGAAAAGACCCTGCAGCTTCAAATTAGGAAACTTCGTCTGGTTGTCTACCAAGAATTTGAAGTTGAGACAGCCATCTCATAAGTTAGGCCCCCGGTTCATCGGTCCTTATAAGATCACTAGGGTTATCAATCCGGTGGCATTTCAGTTAGATCTACCCCGTTCTTTGGTTATCAATAAAACATTTCATTGTTCCCTTTTAAAACGGGCGATTAGTAATCCTTCTTCCAGTGGAAGACCTTCCCCTCTTCTGATACGTGGCCAGAGGGTGTTTGCTGTTGAAAGGATTCTTGACTCCAAGATGGTTCGGGGTCGGCTGTCATGTTTGGTGCCCTGGAAGGGGTATGGCCCGGAGGAGCGGTCGTGGGTGCGCAGTTGTGATCTTCATGCCCCCAGACTGTTAAGCTCTTTCTTCTCGCAGTTCCCCGATAAACCCGGTGGTAGGGGTTCTTTGACCCCTCGTCAGAGGGGGGGTACTGTTAGGGTCTCCTGCTCTGTGCTGCCACGTCGTCATGGCAACCGGGAGACAAGTGCTAGCGGAGTAACCTGAGCGTAGCTGATACTCCGGTTCGGGTCTTTTGCTGTGCAGTGGTTACAGGCTCTGTGCACGGCAGGGGATCCGGTGCTGGTTTTTGTGCTCACAGTCTGTGAGGTCTGAGTGGGGCGTGGACAGCACCTGCTATATAAACCCTCTTCTCAGGTTAGGCATATGCTGCTGAATCTTTGTTGGTTAGTCAGTTCCTGAAAGCTAGCTAGTACTGTGTAAACTTTGTATTTGTTTGTTGCTTACTGCAAATAGGCCTTGGGATTTGGTATTACACTCTGCCAATCCAGACCTAGCAGTAAAACTGGAGTCAGTCGTTTAACCTGCTGGGGTTCTTTTGCTACTCTGTGAACCTAGCAAGTTTGCGGCTGTATTCTCAGACTTGCCTGCCAAAATCCTTTCTCACTGTGCAAGGTGTTCAGGTGTCAGTTTAGTGGCAGTAAGCTGAACCAGTGCACTGCAAGTGAGGACTAGGATTGTGGAGATCTCCTTGTGTCTATTATTCCATCTCTGACCAAGGAGTTTACTGCCACACCCGTTGGTAACCCTTTAGGGTTTTGCTGTTGCCCTTAGCAACAGCATTTCGGATTCTCTACGTATTAAATCACTACATCTCGCTTCTTTCCATCTGAGCATTCCTAATACTAGGGAGACACCCAGTTTCTTAGCCTTTGGGCTTCTCTGTTCACTTTGTGTTTATTTTGTTACCCTATCACCTTCTGTGTATGTAATGTCATATTCCCCAGTCTGTCTGTGAGTTCATTTGTTTTGCATCCCTCACCGTTCAGACACCAGTACATTCCTGCTGGCACTGGTGTGCATAACAGTTGCTGGCAGGACGGGGGAGCTTCAGAGCTGGGACAGAGCTGCTCCAGCTGGGGGCCCCCTAAAACTGTGAGGCCCGGGGTACGTACCCCCTGGGCCCACCCTTAATCCGTACCCCTGATGCCCCCTCTCCCTCTGTCTCCACTAAATAGATGCTGTGTGCATGCTAAGCAGAACAGCAAGTACAGGAGCTTCCCAACTGTACCCCCCCCCACCGCGGGACACTGCGGCCCGCGGGTGGGACAGTGGGACAGACCCAAAAAAATGGGACTGTCCCGCGAAAATCGGGACAGTTGGGAGGTATGGGGGTGCGTGAGGGGGTATGCCATACAGACAGACGGGCACTGGCTCACTGTGTACTTGACCTCCCACATCAGCATACTCAGCAGGGTCTCTCTGACACGGAGGAGCGTCACTTTCTGGCACACTCCATGCTTCTTAGCTGCAGTTTTGTGGGGCACCTGCCGCTGTGCAGGTTCCGTACTGCCTCTGTTATCTCCAGCCCCGGCAACCGCACCGCTAGCTGCAGCGCTGCCGCCCGCAGTGAGGTGCGCCCAGCTCCTTCACACACTTTAGCCGGCGGGCAGCGCTGCAGAAGTCCGCGCTGCTTGCAGGCTCAGACCCCCTCCTCCCTCCAGCCGCAGCGTCTCCTGGGGGCTAACCAGTCACTTCCAGTCTCCCCTTACCACAGTGCCCGGCAGCCGCGAGGTCCGCGCCGCGTGCATGCTATGACCCCCTCCTCCCTCCAGCCGCAGCGTCTCCTGGGAGCTAACCAGTCACTCCCAGTCTCCCCTTACCACAGTGCTCGGCAGCCGAGCGAGGTCCGCGGTGTGTGACTGAGGAGTGGGGGGGAGGGATGCGGACGGGCAGAGGAAGCAGGACTCCAGCCTGAGAGAGTCAGCCATGCCAAGTCTCCAACAGCAGCAGATCCCAACAGGTTGGAGTGGAACAGCAGCAGCCAGCAGCAGTGACTCCGGTAAGACACATCTGTCTGTCACCACTGTTTTGTCCCTAATACCAATCTCTCCCGTGCCCTGTGTTCTGTCATGTCCCTGTCACCTCTGGCCTTGCCCTGTCACCCCTGGCCTTGCCCTGTCACCCTTATCCTGGCCCTTTCACCCTTATCCTGGCCCTGTCACCCCTATCCTGGCCCTGTCACCCTTATCCTGGCCCTGTCACCCCTATCCTGGCCCTGTCAACCAAATCCTGGTCCTGCCGCCCCTACCCTGGCCCTGTCACCCCTTTCCTGTCCCTGTCATTTCTGTCCTGGCCCTGTCACCCCTGTCCTTGCCCTGTCCAGGCCCCGTCACCCCTGTCCTGGCCCCGTCACCCCTGTTCTGACCCTGTCACCCCTGTCCTGGCCCTGTTACTGCATACCCTCCAACTACCTTTTTGGCAGGTACAGTACCCGCAGCGCCTCCAGACCCCTCCCCAATGCACCACACCTCCGCACCTTACCCTCCACCACATGCGACACTCCACCCCTCCACCACACGCTGTGCCTCCAGACCCCCTACACCACCAGCGGCTCCCACTCCTCCACCACCCACAGCACCTCCAGACCCCCTCCACCATTTACACCCCATATATGTCTCCCCCCACACCTGCCCCCCTCCACCCACAGCATCTGCAGACACCCCCTCCACTCGCGGTCCCCCCCTCACCCACCCACGGCACCTCCGCACCTGCCCCTCCACCACCTGCAGCGCCTCCGGACCCCCTTCCCCATCTGCCGCACCAGCCGCACCTGCCTCTCCCCCACCGTGGTGCCTCCGGACCCCCTACCCCACCCCCGACACCCCCGCCCCTTCCCATCCCACGGCACCTCCGGAACCCTTCACCCATCCGCAACATCCCTGCACCTGCCCCACCCCCGTGGCACCCCTGCTCCTCCCCCACCTGCAGTGCCTCCAGACCACTCCCCCATCTACAGCCCCCACTCTTCTGTCTCTCCCCCACCCGCAGCACCTCCCAGCCCTTCCCCATCCGGGCCCCCCCGCATCTGCCCCCCCTCCACCTGCAGCATCTACAGACACCCTCCACCATCCGCAGTCCCCCCCGCACCCGCTCATTCTGTACATCGTGCCCTGCAGGTGCTGTTCACGCCATCGCAAGGGGCTGCGCCTCCTTCACCATCGCACGCCCTTTCATTGTGTAATATTTAACCACTAACAAAGGAATGCAGGTAATACTCCATATAATACAAATATTGAACCCCAAATAGGCATGCAAGGATTAAAGGGGCGTAGCCCCTTGCGACGGTGTGAAGAGCGCCCGTAGGGCGCAATGAAGCACCTAGTTCTATATAATGAGCTGTATCATTGGGCAGCGCTTACCCTGTTGGATCATCTCTTCCAAGATCTCACAGTGAGGAGGTCCAAAAAGTAGGTAGGTATGTTCTAACCAGAATATCTGTGTTTCACTTAGCAGACGTTCATGAAAATGAAAATGCATTTAAAGTAAATTAAACACTATTAAAGTAATTGTGATATCATTACATACTTCACATTAATACAAATGGCGTTATTCTATAACTATATGCAAAGTAGAGTTAGGTGACGATTGACTCTCCAGGTGGAGTGGAACTAGAAGTCCTACTTAGTGGGACATGCTGAGACTTGTAGTTTTATACTAGCTGAGCTAAAGCCCACATAGTGGTACATAGAAGTGATATGCCAATGATCTGTTGTTCCAGTATGGCAATGCTTGTGTATGCAGCTTTAAACTGTGTTAATGACTAATGAGAATTCTGTAATGCACAGTTAATTGACTGAAGAGATGAAAAGGGCTACATTACTGCTGACAAGTGCAATTAATAATATATAGGGGGACTCTACTTGTTAATATATTATTTACTGTCTTAAGAAGATTTGTATGCAATTACACAAAATGTATATAGACAGCGTGGACATTAAGATCCCCTCCTGGGCTTATTCAGTCATGATGCTGAAGGCAACATTTATCCTGAAGATAGTGTTTCAAGTGATAATATTTACTCACTACACTACGGATTAAGGACTTTTCCTAAAAGACCACGGCTATGAAAATGAACCTTATTTTGCTTGCATAAATATGGGTGCACCCATGTTACTTTCAAGAAATTAGCAGTAATAATTAAAAAAAGACAAAAAAACAGAGCTCTATGTTCTAAGGGCAACATATATAATATGTCATTATTACATACCACGTAGTTGTGCTAAACACAAACAGAGAGGTGGCACGAGGACAATCACAAGGAAAATGGGAGATAAGGCTCATAATTATGCCTGTGCCCCACGCCTCCTTCTGGCATACCCACGGAACGCAGTGCAAAGCAACAATACATTTTATTTACTATACAGAATAATATACAGGTGTGTTTCTGTTATTAGGCGACTAAAGGAGTCTAAGAGGGCATTACTAAATACTTAAATGTGCACCTAATAGGAGAATTTTTGGAGCACCCCATCCAACTACAGTATATCCATAATTAATACTTCTATTAACAAAAAAAGAAAATCCTAGTTTTTAATTAAGCATATGATTCCACAGAAGAGAAATAAAGTTCCCCATATGAAAAAAGCACACATGGAATAAAAAAAAATAAAAAAAACACATTGGCCCCCATGGGCAAAAAACACAGACATTGGGATTCATGAGAGAAAAACACACACATATTGGCCTCCACAGAAAACACACGCACCAACACATTGGCCTTCACAGGTAAAAACACACACACATTGGTCTCCACAGAAAAAAAATGAAAATACACATTTGCCCACAAAAGAAAAAGGTAACACATAGGCCCCCTCATGGAAAAATATATAAAACATGCATTGTTTCCCATAGGGGAAAAAAAAAAACACATTGGCCCCCACAGAGTACTGACCTGATATGTAGACAGACTGTGTCAGACCAGATGCTGGTGGCACATTACAGACTTGCAGGAGAGGTGCTCCCAGTCCCTCCCTCAGCTGCTGTATGCAGAGTAACCTTAGTGACTGTGTGAGCGAGTCACTCGCCTCTGCAATGCCAGGAATCAGCACCTTCTAAAAGGGTTGGGTTCGTGTGACTGGCGGTTGGGAGACCACCGATTACCATACCGATGGCGGGATCCCGGCTTTTAGAGGGCCAGCGTGGGGGGGAGCAATGAAGCCCTTTGCGGGCTCGCTGTGCTCGTCACAGGTTCTATTCCCAGTCTATGGGTGTCTTGGACACCCACAAGTAGGAATAGTCCCTGCTGGTCGGCATGCCGACCTTCGGGCTGTGCACCTTTCGGGTTCTCGGCGTCAGTATAGTGACCGGCCGATCACATAACCGCATCCCTTCTAAAACCCCTGCCAGCTTATTGATTTAATTCTGTCTGTCAAAATGGAACCTTGTTATGCAAAACAAGTTGCATTCATGCTCCCACCTAACTCCTGCCATCAGACAGCGCTATTATAATTTGGTGCAAATTGTCCACAACTGCCTGGCATCTTGAGCCACTCATGTTTTTCCCTGTGAAATTTTGGGAACGCAAGTGCAAGATGCCACAAGAGCGCTAATCGCACAGAACATTGAAACTGACCCTCACTTTCAGCTATTTTCATAAGTAAATACAGAAGAGCAAATCATTCAGAGAAGTAAAGTCAGGACAAAATAAACATCATCTCCAATCTGCCCAAACCTAGCTCCCGATCACAGGTACACATACTGCCATTGTACGCACACGCTATCAAACAGATCATATGGACGCGCCTATAATTAGGAAAACTGAGGAGTTAGAAAACAGTAGAACCTCAACTTTCTTGTTGCAGAAATCTAAATCACTAGTATTTACGTCTTTGCTTTTCTGATAGATGTAATAATGATTGCAATTTTGTATAAAAATTTTATATACAAAGTTTCTGGTACAGTATGTTACAGAAAGCATCAGCAGGGCACAATTCCAATTGCTCTATCCAGACTAGCAATAGCTAAGGGAACCATAAATGAGTACATGATACCATAAATAAAACCACATGCCAGGATAAACTCAGCAGTATTTTTAAAAATGTAAAGGTTTTATTTAAAGAAAGGGGCAGCGGTCAATTACTTCACACACTGAGATCCACTTCTGGTTTGCAGAGCCATCTCTCAAGAGTGGAGAGCAGCTGTCTTTATGTGTGTTGTGCGAAGTCTAGGGGCGACACTGTGAAACCAATGTGTTTTGTTGTGCGTTCAAAAAAATAGATAAAACGAATAAAACATTTAAAAAATGTTCATTGCTGGTGCTAATTCATGTACTGAGCAAAACTGAAGAAAAAACTTCTCAACGACAATATGGATTTCACTCATTCAGCTTCCAAAATGGTTGCATACATTTCGAAATTGCAATTCTATCATCCTGAAAGTTTTCAAACATGTAACATGGCTATACAAAACCAAAGAACAATCTAATGCCAATTAAAGAGCCTAGTTCAGTATGGACTGCAATTACAAAGCCAAATGCAATCCTTTGCAATGCAAATGCAGGAGGAGGTGCATACCACCTCTTTTCTGCATTTGCAATGCAATCGCATCTTTGATGAACATTGCGACCATCGGTAGCGATGTTCATCTGCAACGACAGGCTGCGTAAACCTGAGCTTACTCAGATTTGCAGTTGCTGGGTGGCTGCAAGGCAAAGGAAAATGCAGCTTGCGACGCCGTCCTTGGCCTCACCACTTCTGGAAAAAAGGGGCGACACCCATCCCCCGTTTCTGGTAACGCCCCTGTCCCTCCTCGCGAATGCCTCGATTGTAGGACCTGATCTGCACAAATGCATAACCGATCCTTACAAAGGGCAGAAACTGCTACTACACAAATGACAAACTGAAAATTGTGTATATACAACATGAGCTAAAACTCTCTCTTGTAGCCTATAGTGATTACATTTGGTAAAATTCACGTAGGATGACAGATCATTTCTCGTATAACCCTCACATCAGGAAAGACTCAAACTTCCTATCAGCAGATGTGAGACTGAGTGTAACCCCACACATTAAACCTTATATGCTAATAAGTAAATTCTAACTAATCTAGAAATAACGACACGGACAACTGAAATGCCATTAAAATCGGTTGACCGTATTTTTCCCCCAACATTTTCAATAAGCATGGTGGCGGAAAGAAAGAATGGGCAGTCTATCAGCGACATTAATTCTTAACGCTGATCCCATGTCCACGACATGCCTTTAGGTAATCCAGTTGGCCATTCGCCAATAAAACTGTTCAGGCCCCAACTCTCCCCCCAAATACAACATAATAGGGCCGGCCGGCCAGACAGCCATTGCCCCTGACACTGTAGGGTAGGTCAGACTAGGTCAGTGCATTGTGAAGAGAGCGCACCTCCATAAAGCAGCGCAATAGCCACTGGACTGCCATTCTTTCCTGCCACATCCAGGTTGACAAACCCCAACGGGCAAAAGAAATGAAAAAATTAAGGAAGACCGAATGAGGGTGGGCGGAGAATCCAGGAAAAAGAGGCAGACCCTATCTAAGAAATTGACTCAAAATGTCCTCAGCTCCCACCCTAAACCACTCCCCTAGACCCAATTGGCTAAGCTCCCTAATCTGTTAACCCTACAACCTCTTGTGTGGAGCCTCTCCAGTCTCACCCTCCCAAGGAGTTTATACTTGCTCCTGAGCATTCAAGCGCTCGCCCGTCATTAATTTGTCTGCTCTTACAGCTCTCAGAAAAAAGGGTCAAATTCCTTTTATTTATCTTTTATACCATCTGTTTGTGCATAGTAAAGTTTTGGCACAAACTTTTAAATCACTTACAAATGAAATAAATTTTTGACATCCTACAATCCAGCAACTGTTAAATGGTCCCACTGAAATATTATGTGATAAAACATACATACAGTACATACATACATACATACATACATACATACATACAAACATATCAACAACAACAACAAAAAACACTTTGCTGAATGACAGCCCTGTCTGACAGAACAACAAAGAAATAAATGTAGAAAAAAATAATAATGCAACAGTATATACTAAGATGCAGGAAGCCTGAAGATGATTATATATGATTATAGATTTATGTGCGCTGATATAATTTGCATTTTCCTTGGCTAATATTTTCTGTACTCAAGGTTTGCCTAACAAGGGAAGATTTATCTTTTTAAGCCAAGATAATTAGCCTTGACCCATCTAATAGCAAAAATACATATGTCAAAATAGTCTCCTTATCCCACACTCAGTACTATTAGTACAGGTGGAATTCAAACTTCGGGAGCCTTCATTACCAAATTCCTACAAAATGAATGGATTACTGAGGTAGCACGTCTGAAAATATAGGAGATTAAGTGCAGGAAATGAACAGCCTAATTGTCTGCCTCATGAATATGACAATCCTAGCTTTATGCAGTTTTGTATTCCGTCACCAAAATGCAATAGCATTATACTCAGGTGGAGCTTCCCTGAAATAGCGCTGTCAGTGGAATGTCGTAAGATATCAGACTCATTAACAGCACCCAGACACACAGAGAATGCATTCATACGGAGAGAGAGAGGGAACACTCACAAGCGATTCGAAATATTGCATGTCATTTATGAGAGGCCTTTGAAATGAGGATTATCACACCCAAATAATAACTACAGAACACTGTGATATGGGACAAAAGATGCAAAGCCTGCTCTCGTGATTAATATGACAAAATGAGGCCTGGTCAGTTTATGTAATAACAGTTTCTTATAAAGCGCAGCAAATCCCATTGAGCAACAGTTGGAAACAGTGATCGAACAAAACTGGGTATTAACAGTCAGTCAAAGAGGTAGGAAGGCCTTGCTCACAAGTTTACAATCTATACTGAAATAGTCATTGATGCACAAGAGTAGGTGTTATCTACTGCATAATGGTCCAGCCAGATTGCAAAGGATCTTGGTGGGCTGTATGACATGGTCACACAGCAATGTTGGCCGTCAGGAGGATGTGAAAGTGAAGATGGAGAAAATATGAGAAGTTTTGTGTAGACTGTACAGACTCAGAGGGGATGTAATTGGATGGGAAAGTTTATGAAGGTTATGTGGGCGGTCTCAGAATTTGATAAGCTTGCCTGAAGTTGTGAGTTTTCATACAACACTTGAAGATTTGGAGACTGGGGGAGAGTCTTACTATGCATAGGAGGGCATTCCACAGAGTGGGTGCAGCCTGAGGAAAGTCCTGCAATTGTGAGTGGGAGCGAGTAATGAGTGTGGATGAGAGACATAGATCTTGTGAAGAGCGAAGAGGTCGGGTTGGGAGATATTATGAGATAAGCAAAGAGATGTATGTTGGTGTAGTTTGGTTAATGGCCTTGTGTGTGAGCAAAAGTATTTTATATTGAATACGGTAGAAGAATACAGGTACACAATGGAGAGACTGACAGAGCGGATCCGCAGACGATGAGCGTGTATCGAGGAAGATCATCCGCGCAGCTGCATTCAGAATAGATTGTAGTGGTGAGAGTCTCTTTTTTTGGTAAAGATCAGTAAGAAGAATATTGCAATAACCATTCTGGAAGATAATGAGAGCATGGATTAGAGTTTTAGCAGTGTTTTGCTTAAAATATGGTTGTATTTTGGATATGTTGTTTTAGATGCATGTCACATGATTTTGAGACAGATTGAATGTGGGGTAAAAAAAAGGAAAATTGAGAGATTAAGAAGCATAATAATAAAATATACTGTAGCTATTAATTAAGGGAGTGGTCATAAGGAAATAATAGGCTAGACGTCTATACCTTCTGCCATTAACATTTCCAGTCTGACCACAGTCCTGCTAATATACAGTAGGCAGTGGTTGAATTTAAAGGGCAATCCCTGAAAACGCAATGGAAGATTGCCCCTGCGCAAGCTCTCGTAGGACAAATAACTGCATCTGTGATTGAAAAACAAATGCGCTGCAGGTCCTCAAAGTAATTACCCTCCGTGACTTAGGCTGCCAAACCAAACTCATTTTACATTTAATTAGCGATGTTGCTTATTTTAAACTTTGTTGCCCATGTAAAAAAACATTTACAGCTACACTAACTTTTTGCTTTTTTTTAACACTTACTCTGCATTACTTTTCAGCTTTGAAATTCGTAACCTCGTTTTTACCATCCACGACAAAGTGTCAGCGCTGCCAGAAGAAAAAATATGTCCTCATTGTAAAGTTTGAAGGAGAATACTGTAAGATAATGTTGGAGAGAAATATTTCTTCCATTAACCCCTTGACCCTTTCACTTAATGGCTTCTTGTTCTGAAAGGATCAACAAACAAGACTCTATCTGAGATCCCAAACCAGACGTAACCCTAGGAGTAAGGTCTTTGCAATTACATGAAAAAGTTTCCTAGTACCAGAGCTGTGATATACAATACATTTAATCTAACAGCCAGTCGGCCTGCACACTACCTCTGATAGATATTGTTCAAATTCCTCCGTAACACTGGAATTGCAAGTAGTGTATTGCTCTATTCTCCCGGGTCACCCAAATAAGGAAGCAGATATTATTTGAGTAGCTGGAGCGTGTTTCACATTTCATGTTCAGCGTAGTAATTTAGCATTAAAACGATTCCGGTGATAAATATCCAGTTATGTTCCCACGCAGTGCTGTACAATGGGGGCCCTTGGCCCACCAGACCACAAAATACCCCTTTGTGTAATACTGATACCAGAATAAAAGATACATTCTTATACAGAAGAGTAAAAATCTGCCACCCTGATGATTATCTCAGTGTCCTGTCCCCTGATGAAGCAATGTTAATATTATTATTATTATTATTATTATTATTATTATCCTTTATTTTATATGGCGCCACGTGGGATCCGCAGCACCCAATTACACAGTAAACAAATAAGCAAAACATGACAGTGACTTACAATTCAACACAATATAGGACAAGTACAGGGTATATAAACGTCAGTAAACAGTACTGAAATAAGTATCAGGGTAGCAGAAAACCGTGAGATTTGGTGCCATCAAAGGGAGTATTGAAAAGGTTAAGATAAGTTAAGTAAGAGACGTAACGGCACAGGAGGGAAGAGGGCCCTGCTTGTGAAAGCTTAATATACCACGTATTTGTACTACATTGTCTTGTACAGTAAGTCATTGTTTTCTTGTTTTCCTCATTTGTTTATTAGACACTGCGGAACCCTTGTGGTGCCATATAAATAAACAATAATAATAATAATAATAATAATAAAAATAATAATTATAAAAAAAATATAGGCGTTTTTGGGGGAATAATTGGAGGAATTACTTCTAATGCCTTAGAATTTATTACATACCATTTCAAACCGAGCAAATTCATGCAAGAGGCGAGGCCCGGCTTATTGCATACATATGGCAGATCAGTAGGCAACTGCAGCATTTGGGTATTGTCTTTGGTGAAGCAAAGCAAAGAAACAGCGAACGAACGGAACAGACGGCGAGCCAGCTGTTGCTAAACTACCATCAACCAAGGTGTAATAACAACTCTATCGAATTCTTCTTTGCCTCAGTGTTAAATAAAAAGACGCTACAAAATGAAAAACAGAAGTATTAGGGGACATAGGGTATCTGTCATTTTAACCCTAGGTACAAGGGGCTGTAAAACGTAACACAAAGGGGGTATTCAACTGTTTGAAAAGTCAGTTGGGTGTCTGTTATTTCCTATCTAATAGGAAAAAACAGACACCCAAATGACTTCTCAAACAATTGAATTCCCCCTAAAGAGTCTGTATTTCAGAACTCTGTTATATATACTGTACGTGGTGTTATAACTGAGTGGAAATTTCAGTTGGAAAATAAACCTGACAGACAGCACTGTCTCACACTCATCTAATTCATAGACAGCTGTAGTTAACCAACCCCATCACGATGTCCAAATCAGCCGGTCCTCACTGTGCTAAAATTATTCCTTATAACAGGTACATTTGCTTGGCTGCTTGAAAAACAAGATGTGGCGTAATCTTATTAGACTCTGGCAGCCATGTAGCTGCTATAATTGTGAATGTATACAGTAAGTTGCAGAATAAACCTGTATT
Source organism: Pseudophryne corroboree (assembly GCF_028390025.1). Classification (NCBI taxonomy): domain Eukaryota; kingdom Metazoa; phylum Chordata; class Amphibia; order Anura; family Myobatrachidae; genus Pseudophryne; species Pseudophryne corroboree. The sequence goes on from NC_086447.1 coordinate 826,259,510, forward strand.
AACGGTAAAATGTCTGTGAGAACGTTAGAACTTTACATGCAATTTATTTTTACGTTCCATTGCACATTAGGAGGCACAGGGTCTGATTCAGAGATGGGCAATCTATGCATCGATGCAACTGGAGTGATTGTTATCCATTGCGCTGGCGCTAAAGCCACACTGCGCATGCACAGCGGATAATTTGCGATGCCGCTTGTACAGAGGAATGTGACAGGAAGTCAGTGTTTGGGGGAAGGTGTTAGACAAACGCAGGCGTGTCGGGACAGTTGAGACAACATTTCATGGGCAAATTAGCACTGGCAGTTGCTTCCGTATCTAAATCCGTCCCGGTGTGTAACTCACGCACAGACCTCTCAGCATCGGAGTTGTAAGCACTGGTTTGCGCACAGCTATGAATCAGGCCCATGTTAAACAATATCTTAACAATCTTGTTACATTTGCCTCATGGACGGCAATAGGGACCGCTTTGGTGACTGATATCTGCTGGGCTACCATCATTATAAATACCAACATTTCATAAGCGCTCTGTATTTTGGGAGGATCCTATGCCATCCTACATACAGTATGCATTACACAATAACTAGGCCTACTTACCATACTAATGCAATGGACCATTCTTTTCAGGTAAAATGCAGACATAAAATGGCTCAGAGTTGACTGTATAATGAATCAGTATAGTGACAGAAATAGATTATTCTAAATAGTAATACTAATAATAATTAGAGATGTGCTGCGGACACTTTTCGGGTTTTGGTTTTGGTTTAAGATCTGGATGATTTTTGAAAAAAAACATAAAAAAAAGCTAAAATCACAGAATTTGGGGGTAATTTTGATTTTATGGTATTATTAACCTCAATAACATTCATTTCCAGTCTATTTCACTTCATACCTCACAATACTGTTTTTAGGCCAAAAGGTAGCTGGATGACTAAGCTAAGTGACACAAGTGGGCGGCACAAACACCTGGCCCATCTAGGAGTGGCACAGCAGTGTCAGACAGGGTGGCACTTTTAAAACCTAGGCCCCAAAGAGCACATAATGCAAAGAAAAAAAAGAGGTGCAAGATGGAATTGTCCTTGGGCCCTCCCAACCACCCTTATGTTGTATAAACAGGAAACGCACACTTTAACAAACCAATCATTTCAGCGACACGACTGTGGCTGAAATGATTGGTTTGTTTAGGCCCCCACAAACTGGCTCTACAGTGGCAAGATGTCGTCCTCATCCTCAGATCCCCCCATCCTTCAGTGTTTACCTCCTCATCCTCACAGCGTAATAATATTCAAACAAAACCACATAATTTAGGTGTCAGTGGACTGCTTCCGCTATTACCCAAAGTTTCTGAAGTTGACAATGACTTCTGATGAATGCGCTGCAGGTGACGTAAAAGTGAGGATGTTCCTAGGTGGTTAACGTCCTTACCCCTACTTATTATGGATTGACAAAGGCAACAGATGGCTAGACACCTGTTGTCCGGATTTGTGGAGAAATAATTCCACACTGAAGAGGTGGCTTTTTGGGTATTTTGCCCAGGCATGACAATGGGCTTTTTCATCCCATAGCCAATTACTGTCTCCACTGGTGCCTTATTCAAACAAACCACATCACCATCAGAATCCTCATCATCAACTTCCTCCGCACCGCCAGCTACACCTATAGCCTCCTCATCCCGGTGTACTTCTACAGTGACATCCTCATCTCAATATCAGCAACTGGACTGGCGGTGGTCCTACCAGCACTTGCGGGGGGCATGCAAATGGTGGTAGGAGCCTCCTCATCCCATACAGTGTTGTGAATGTCAGGTCTAGAGATTGCAACCGCAGACAGTGCCAGCACCCCTGTATTTTCACAACACCCCTGTTACAGCATACAAGACAGGGCCAGTGTACATTGATTTTCACTGCACCCTAGAATAATTACAGCATACAAGACAGGGCCAGTGTACATTGATTTTCACTGCACCCTAGAATAATTACAGCATACAAGACTGGCCAGTGAACATTGATTTTCACTACACCCTTGAATAATTACAGCATACAAGACAGGGCCAGTGTACATTGATTTTCACTGCACCCTAGAATAATTACAGCATACAAGACAGGGCCAGTGAACATTGATTTTCACTGCACCCTAGAATAATTACAGCATACAAGGCAGGGCCAGTGTACATTGATTTTCACTGCACCCTAGAATAATTACAGCATACAAGGCAGGGCCAGTGTACATTGATTTTCACTGCACCCTAGAATAATTACAGCATACAAGACAGGGTCAGTGCACATTGATTGAGTGACAGGAGCCGAGTGCTGCATTGTAACAGTTTGTGCAGCACATGGCTCCTGTCACTGTGTAGGAGCCAGCACAGCATAGCTGGATCCCCATACTCGGATGATGCTGCAGCTGCCGCCACAGCGTCCAATCAGTGGACGCCGCGTTCAGCCTGTGCGCGAGAGACCTGCCACTGCATGAGAGACAGAGACCGGCAGCGCTGCGCACACGCACATGCAGACTGGGCACAGAGCACCGTGGCTCGTCTCACACAGTTGAGAGACACACAGTGACAGAAGCTCCAAGCTACAAACTGAGGAGGGGTGGACGGGGGGGGGATGGAGTGGGCATGTATGGGGCATAGAGGCACTCTCCAGGGGTCAGCCAGCATCTCCTTAATCCCCTGGAGTGCCAAAAAAGGGGTCCGTCCGCTAGGCCACGCCCCCTCGTGCTAGGCCACACACCCATTTTGCAGCTTCCTGTACCGGGTGTCACCAGGGGCAGTAAAGCCCCTGCCTATATTTTAAAGCATACAGGAGCAGTGTGCTTTTAATTTTTTACAACTGCACCCCTGAATTTTTATAGCATACAGGGCCAGCGTAATGTTATTTGGACAGCAACACCCCTATATTCTACAGTATACAGAAGTGTGCTTTAAATTTTTAACTGCACCCCTGAATTTTTACAACATACAGGGCCAGCAGCACCCCAATATTTTACAGAATACAAGTTCAGTGTGCTTTTAATTTTTAACAACTGCACCTCTGAATTTTTACAACATACAGGGCAAGCAGCACCCCTATATTTTACAGCATACAGGAGGAGTGTGCTTTTAATTTTTAACTGCACCCCTGAATTTTTACAACATACAGGTCCAGCAGCATCCCAATCTTTTACAGCATACAGGAGCAGTGTGCTTTTAATTTAAAACAACTGCACCCCTGAATTTTTATAGCATACAGGGCCAGTGTAATGTTATTTGATCAGCAACACCCCTATATTTTACAGCATACATCAGTGTGCTTTTAATTTTTAACTGCACCCTTGAATTTTTACAACATACATAGCCAGCAGCACCCCAATATTTTACAGCATACAGGAGCAGTGTGCTTTTAATTTTTAACAACTGCACCTCTGAATTTTTACAACATACAAGGCCAGCAGCACCCCTATATTTTAAAGCATACAGGAGGACAATACTCCTGCACCCTGTACAACACAGTAACAGCCAGGACAGCAACACCCATGTACAGCTGGCAGCACATGGAACACCAGTGACAGCCAGGACAGCACCCCTAACACAGCACAGGTACACCACAGTGACAGCAGCAGCACCCCTACAGAGCACACACTAACCCCACCCAACACCACCACCCACAGAGAGAGACAGAGGTCTGTCTTCCTAACTCTCCAAGTCCGGAGTGAAAATGGCGGAGACGCATGGCTGTTTATATGGAATCCAAAACCCGCGAGATTTCGACAACGGGATGATGGCGTTTTGCCTTGTTCTGGTTTCCGAGTCTGGTGGGAAGTCCCGAGTCACAACAACCCAGTCTCGGAGCATGAAGTTCGGGGGGTTTGATTCTCAGGGAACCGAACCCGCTCATCTCTACTAATGATATCATTGTAAGTTAGTAGTTATGTATGAATATGGAGTCTATGCCCCAAGTTGTACGGTTTTCCAACTATATGTACATACAAATAATACGAACGTACTCTTCTGTACTTGTCTTTAAGTTCTCCCTATGTACTACATATGCTGTGACAATATCACCCCCAAACTAAAAAAAATGTAATGTGTTTTTTGTATGTGTTTTTCGTAACATATACTGTATTTTGTGCATCAGACTCCTTTCTCAAGCCCTGCCAGGTGTAACTGGAAGTGCTGTGAGTGACCCCTGTGGACCTGTACTACTATCATTTCTGATATGTTATTGTGATCAGACTGAAGTCAGAGATTCCAGTCACACCAGCCTCCCAACTGTCCCGAATCCAGCGGGACAATCCCGCTATTCAGGCACTGTCCCGCTGTCCCACCCGCGGGTCGCAGTGTACCGCTGGCAGGGGGGACAGTTGGGAGAGCCTGTGATCACTGCTGCTCTGCTTTGCAAAGCATCCGGTGATCACTGAACAGATTCCGTACACATGCGCATGGCATTTGAACAGTGTGGGGAGCAGAGGAGGGGGCTGCCCAGCTGCTCAGGGAGCGCTGGGCACGCCCCCCCTAAAAAAAACAAAAAACGGGGTAGTAGCGTGATGTCCTGCCCCTTCATCCGAGGCTCCACCCATTTTCTTGAAGCTCCACCCCTTTCTGATCGCATGTCCCGCACTAGAGATTACAAAAGTTGGGAGGTATGTTACACTGTGCATGCGTGAGCCAGGGAGCCGGGTCCCCCATGCACGTGTCCTCTCAGTCTTGCAGAAACAGCTGAGTATCGCTCTGCTGCCTCAGTGGGGATTTTATTGAAAACATGATAAATGGTTTTCTATCCAGGCTCAGTAACAGGGGGGTGTCTAAGAGCACAGCTGTACCAGTCCCCGTTGCGCTAAGGGGCCACAGCGTGGCCCACAGATAATCCAAGCTCTCTCATACCACTGCCTGCGCTACTGCATGTTCAGCAGAGTGCAGACAGGTAGGGGGCCCATCCAGGAGAAGCTGTAGTGTACAATTATTGCACTGGCAGTACAATCAAGTTGTTTCTTTATTGTGACGTGCATGATGTTATGACATTAAACATGCCTAATGACAGCAGAGGCGCGGTGGGCAGCTGAAATCAAAGAAGAAGGTTTACGCTGTGCGGCTGGCAGGAGGGACACTGGGGCTGGCAGGAGGGACACTGGGGTAGCCTGCAGGGATGCTGTGGAAGCTATGGCTGGATAGAAAGAAGGCAGTTGGAGGGACACTGGGGGCTAGAGCTGGAGGCAGGGCCGGATTAAGCTTTGGGGGCATTCAAGACAAGGCCCAAGCCCCCCCCCCCCCCCCCCCCCCTGGTGGAAGGCAGGAAAGTGTATTTTAAATTGCCCATACCCCCCAACATGACCCATTCCAGGAGAGACAAAATGCTCTCTATCTTGACTTCCCTCTTAATATATGAATTGTGTCACCTGTGTTGAACTATTTAGTAAGTAAGAAAGGTGTTTCAACACAGGTGATTGCAGTCATAACTTAAGACAGCATGTTATCCCTCCAGGACGGGGTCATGTGTTAGGATGTATGGATTGTGTATTTGAAATTTAACCCGATGGGGTATATTAGAATAAAACTAATAGTTTAATAATACCTGGGTACTGTTTATAGCTCCACCTAATTGAATGACAACTATTTTATAAAATTTTCATGTAGTGGAACAAAGACAACTTAAATAACCTTAGAATACACATTATTATCACATGCAAGAATAACAGCAGCAGCAGCCTCTCTACTGCTTACACACTGGTACAGGACTAAGGAGGACTCTGTATGTGTGTGTCTCTCTCTCTAGACCCTCATTAGATAACAGATTACATGGGACTCAGACACCCAGTCAGACAGGAGGAGAAGCTGGGATCCCTGTGTCACTTACAGCTCTCTCCAACCTCCTATCTTTCCTCTGGTTGGAAGGCTCAATCGGTCTGGATCTGCTAGTGCATGGGAGGGCAAGCTAGCGATGTTGGTGTACTCTGGCTGGGGGGCGCCCTAACAAAGGGGGGCCTGAGGTACAGTATGCCCTGCGACCCCCGCTTAATCTGGCTATGGCAGGAGGGACACTGTGGGGCTGATCAAGGGCGTAGCTACCATAGGTGCAGGCAGTGCAGCTGCTATGGGGCCCAGAGCTAAAAGGGGCCCACCTTTTCTGTCACAGTTACATGTGTTATATACATCACCAGTGGGTGGTACGTAGGGGCCCTTACAAACATTTGCCTTGGGGCCTACAATATATCTAGTTATGCCCCTGGGCCTGCTCATTTTAATGTGTTATTAAATGATCTGGAGGCATTATAAAGTTACATATTATGAACTATGGGGCATAACACTAAGGGGGTCATTCCGACCCGTTCACTCGCTGCGTTTTAACGCAGCAGAGCGTACGGGTCCCTGCTGCGCATGCGCCGGTGCCGTAGTGCACCTGCGGGACGGCCGAACGCCGTAGCAGGATAGCGATCGCCTCTGCCTGTCAATAAGGCAGAGGCGATCGATGGGCGGTAGGGGGCAAAACGGTGGTGTTTAGCTGCCGTTTCGTAGGCGCGGTCCGGCCAATGCAGGCGTGGCCATACCGAACGGGGGCCGGGCCGCAGCGGCTACGTGACGTCATACGCAGCCGCTGCGGGCCAGGGAGCGAGGAGTAGCTCCCGGCCAGCACGCTAAAGCTGCGCTGGCCGGGAGTTACTCCTGAAGTGCAAAGGCATCGCCGCTGTGCGATGCCTTTGCACTTCTGCAAGGGGGGCCGGACTGAATGCGGGGCGTCCCCCCGCATGTCAGGAAAGATGATCGTACCCTAAGGTTCTACTATGGTTTAGAAAATGAACTAGGGCGCTATTTTGGGGAATAAAATTAGCAACTGCTGCAGAGAGGTGTCTGTCTAGAAGCACTGGGACGGGGCCCCTTCAAAATGTTGCTATGGGGCCCACAAAGTTCTGGCTACGCCCCTGTGTGGATACCGTCTGTACACTGGGGTAGATGTATGAATATGCAGGTATTTGGAAGGACCCACTTCACCTCCTAATTGCAGTGATGGGGGTCCAGATAGTGCCTGCATGTATTATTGCAGCTGTTGCCGTTGTGCAAGAGCGATAAATCACCTGTCCCACTATCGGATCTAATGGTTACTAGTAATGGCCATTTCTCTAGGATACAAAATGCATGCAGCACTTGTATGGTGATAGGACTGGTTTGAGTGGTGATAGGAACATGGCCAGCAACAGAAATCATGGGGCCTGGGTCCTTATAGCATCTCCCCAGCCAGCTTCTACCGTGTTTCTCCAGCTGCCTTCTGTCTCTCTAGTGTAACAACAGCCAGCCCCACAGTGTCCCTCCAGCCAGCTGCACAGTGTAACAACAGCCAGCCCCATAGTGTCCCTCCAGCCAGCTGCACAGTGTAACAACAGCCAGCCCCATAGTGTCCCTCCAGCCAGCTGCACAGTAAAACAGCCAGCCCCATAGTGTCCCTCCAGCCAGCTGCACAGTAACAACAGCCAGCCCCACAGTGTCCCTCCAGCCAGCTGCACAGTGTAACAACAGCCAGCCCCAGTGTCCCTCCAGCCAGCTGCACAGTGTAACAACAGCCAGCCCCATAGTGTCCCTCCAGCCAGCTGCACAGTGTAACAACAGCCAGCCCCAGTGTCCCTCCAGCCAGCTGCACAGTGTAACAACAGCCAGCCCCAGTGTCCCTCCAGCCAGCTGCACAGTGTAACAACAGTCAGCCCCATAGTGTCCCAACAGCCAGCTGCACAGTGTAACAACAGTCAGCCCCATAGTGTCCCTACAGCCAGCTGCACAGTGTAACAACAGCCAGCCCCATAGTGTCCCTCCAGCCAGCAGCACAGTGTAACAACAGTCAGCCCCACAGTGTCCCTCCAGCCAGCTGCACAGTAACAACAGCCAGCCCCATAGTGTCCCTCCAGCCAGCTGCACAGCGTAACAACAGCCAGCCCCATAGTGTCCCTCCAGCCAGCTGCACAGTGTAACAACAGCCAGCCCCATAGTGTCCCTCCAGCCAGCTGCACAGTGTAACAACAGCCAGCCCCATAGTGTCCCTCCAGCCAGCTGCACAGTGTAACAACAGCCAGCCCCATAGTGTCCCTCCAGCCAGCTGCACAGTGTAACAACAGTCAGCCCCATAGTGTCCCAACAGCCAGCTGCACAGTGTAACAACAGTCAGCCCCATAGTGTCCCTCCAGCCAGCTGCACAGTGTAACAACAGCCAGCCCCATAGTGTCCCTCCAGCCAGCTGCACAGTGTAACAACAGCCAGCCCCATAGTGTCCCTCCAGCCAGCTGCACAATGTAACAACAGCCAGCCCCATAGTGTCCCTCCAGCCAGCTGCACAGTGTAACAACAGTCAGCCCCATAGTGTCCCTCCAGCCAGCTGCACAGCGTAACAACAGCCAGCCCCATAGTGTCCCTCCAGCCAGCTGCACAGTGTAACAACAGCCAGCCCCATAGTGTCCCTCCAGCCAGCTGCACAGTGTAACAACAGTCAGCCCCATAGTGTCCCTCCAGCCAGCTGCACAGCGTAACAACAGCCAGCCCCATAGTGTCCCTCCAGCCAGCTGCACAATGTAACAACAGCCAGCCCCATAGTGTCCCTCCAGCCAGCTGCACAGTGTAACAACAGTCAGCCCCATAGTGTCCCTCCAGCCAGCTGCACAGTATAACAACTGCTGGCAGCACAGTGTAACAACAGCCAGCCCCATAGTGTCCCTCCAGCCAGCTGCACAGTGTAACAACAGTCAGCCCCATAGTGTCCCAACAGCCAGCTGCACAGTGTAACAACTGCTGGCAGCACAGTGTAACAACAGTCAGCCCCATAGTGTCCCTCCAGCCAGCTGCACAGTATAACAACTGCTGGCAGCACAGTGTAACAACAGTCAGCCCCATAGTGTCCCTCCAGCCAGCTGCACAGTATAACAACTGCTGGCAGCACAGTGTAACAACAGCCAGCCCCATAGTGTCCCTCCAGCCAGCTGCACAGTGTAACAACAGTCAGCCCCATAGTGTCCCAACAGCCAGCTGCACAGTGTAATAACAGTCAGCCCCATAGTGTCCCTATAGCCAGCTGCACAGTATAACAACAGCCGGCAGCACAGTGTAACAACAGCCTGCCCCACAGTGTCCCTCCAGCCAGCTGCACAGTGTAACAACAGTCAGCCCCATAGTGTCCCAACAGCCAGCTGCACAGTGTAACAACAGCCAGCCCCACAGTTTAACAGCCAGCCCCACAGTGTAACAACAGCCAGCCCCACAGTGTAACAACAGCCAGCTGCACAGCGTAACAACAATCAGCCCCACAGTGTCCCTCCCTCCAGCCAGCTGCACAATGTAACAACAGCCAGCCCCATAGTGTCCCTCCAGCCAGCTGCACAGTGTAACAACAGTCAGCCCCATAGTGTCCCTCCAGCCAGCTGCACAGCGTAACAACAGCCAGCCCCATAGTGTCCCTCCAGCCAGCTGCACAGTGTAACAACAGCCAGCCCCATAGTGTCCCTCCAGCCAGCTGCACAGTGTAACAACAGTCAGCCCCATAGTGTCCCTCCAGCCAGCTGCACAGCGTAACAACAGCCAGCCCCATAGTGTCCCTCCAGCCAGCTGCACAATGTAACAACAGCCAGCCCCATAGTGTCCCTCCAGCCAGCTGCACAGTGTAACAACAGTCAGCCCCATAGTGTCCCTCCAGCCAGCTGCACAGTATAACAACTGCTGGCAGCACAGTGTAACAACAGCCAGCCCCATAGTGTCCCTCCAGCCAGCTGCACAGTGTAACAACAGTCAGCCCCATAGTGTCCCAACAGCCAGCTGCACAGTGTAACAACTGCTGGCAGCACAGTGTAACAACAGTCAGCCCCATAGTGTCCCTCCAGCCAGCTGCACAGTATAACAACTGCTGGCAGCACAGTGTAACAACAGCCAGCCCCATAGTGTCCCTCCAGCCAGCTGCACAGTGTAACAACAGTCAGCCCCATAGTGTCCCTCCAGCCAGCTGCACAGTATAACAACTGCTGGCAGCACAGTGTAACAACAGCCAGCCCCATAGTGTCCCTCCAGCCAGCTGCACAGTGTAACAACAGTCAGCCCCATAGTGTCCCAACAGCCAGCTGCACAGTGTAACAACAGTCAGCCCCATAGTGTCCCTATAGCCAGCTGCACAGTATAACAACAGCCGGCAGCACAGTGTAACAACAGCCTGCCCCACAGTGTCCCTCCAGCCAGCTGCACAGTGTAACAACAGTCAGCCCCATAGTGTCCCAACAGCCAGCTGCACAGTGTAACAACAGCCAGCCCCACAGTTTAACAGCCAGCCCCACAGTGTAACAACAGCCAGCCCCACAGTGTAACAACAGCCAGCTGCACAGCGTAACAACAATCAGCCCCACAGTGTCCCTCCCTCCAGCCAGCTGCACAGTGTAACAGCAGCCACCCCCACAGTGTCCCTCCAGCCAGCTGCACAGCGTAACAACAATCAGCTCCAGGGGCGTAGCCATAACTTTGTGGGCCCCATAGCAACATTTTGAAGGGGCCCCTATCCCAATGCCTCTAGAGAGACATCTCTCTGCAGCAGTTGCTAATTTTATGCCCCAAAATAGCGCCCTAGTTCATTTTCTAAACCATAGTAGTACCTTAATGTTATGCCCCATAGTACATAATATGTAACATTATAATGCCCTCCAGATCATTTAATACCACATTAAAATGAGCAGGCCCAGGGGCATAACTAGATATATTGTAGGCCCCAAGGCAAATGTTTGTAAGGGCCCCTATGTACCACCCAATGGTGATGTATATAACACATGTAACTGTGACAGGGAAGGTGGGCCCCTCTCGGCTCTGGTCCCCATAGCAGCTGCACTCCCTGCACCTATGGTAGCTACGCCCTTGTATCCACAAGTATATATGCTATTCTTATGCTGGTAATCTGTGATACCCCTGCCTAACTAATATTCCTGAGACCTGGCATACATTCATGAGGTTCCGGTTTTGGGTGAATCAACAATAGTTCATTATTAAAATAAATGTTTCACCTGTGCGTAAGTGATTTGTCCACTTTAAAGAGACACTTAGGTATGTGTTCAAGGCACGTGCCCAACATGACTTCTGAATATACAGATGCGTCCTGCTACAGCCTTGCTGTGTATAGCAGCGTGCTGCAGTGGGACCGCAATGCGAAAGCAGCGCGGCATGTTGCGTCTATTCGCATCGCTGCTGGCTCCCATAGGAATCATTGGGAGGTGGACAAATGCGCATGCCGGTCCCACTGAGCTTAGTGGCAATGCGGGAAGTACGCATCGCAGCTGCACTGAGAGAGAACACATCTGTACTGTTATGTAATAACATAAAAAAATAATTTACTACAGTATATTAAAACATGGCAAAACACTAAAATGAATACAGGTTGAATATCCCCTATAAGAAAATCTAATATCCAAAATTTTTTGAACGCAACTGTGTTAGTGACACCTTTGCTTTCTGATGGTTCAATGTACATTAATTTTATTTCATGCACAAAATTTTTAAACATGTTGTATACAATCACCTAAGTGTTTATGAAACATAAATGCATTTCGTATTTACACTTGAGTCCCATCCCCAAGATATCGCCTTATGGTATGCAAATATTCTAAAATACGGAAAAATCAGAAAACCCAAACACTGTACTTCTGGTCCCAAGCATTTAATGTATGAGAGACTCAAACTGTGTAGATGTTATATGAAAATGTGCAGAATGACAAGTTTAGCAACAGCTGGTGTGGTGTTAACACAGATCTCTACATCAAACCCAGAAGACAATCAATTTGGAATGAGAGAGAACCGAGGCAATATCCTTCCATAAAAAAATATATCATATACGGCTGGGAAGTGAAAAGGTTTGACATTGTACTCTCACTTTTAATAAAAGAAAGTAATGTTACTGAGGATATTTCCAGAGAGATTACACACTACTCACCTCGTACAGTCACTATGCTTTACAGTCATCTCTAAAAACACAAGACAAAATGGCTATAATATACTTATATTTCCACTATTCAAGTATGCCTTACTAGTGTAGGATTATCTGGATACAACTGTAGTTACCAGCTAGTCAAAATGACGGAACATCATAACAGTTATGTCAGCGCCAGAGGCACCCGAACGGAGCAACACTGAATTGCTGTCGGGCGCCATCTAGTGGCCACCGTCGTGCAAAACACTTGAATGCCCCCCATAGGGTGAGACGCAGCATTAGCCTTTTATTATATAGCATAGTTGCCAATATCAATATTTCTCACATTATCCACAACACTTGCAGCTATACTTTAGAAAGCAGGAGTCCTTCTTTTATGAATTTCCATTCTCTACACATCTGGTTTCTACATATTGGAAGTAACATACTTTATGCTATGTCCCTAATTGGCGACTATTTACCCAACTGCCTTGGGAGATGAAGGCTCCTTCCAGATGGGAGCTGGCCCCACATATAGCTGAGCAAAGCTGTGATTCTTGCCAAACTGCATCATTACCCATTTGCCTGGGGAAGTGGACAGACAGACTTGGGAAGCTGACCTACTCTTTCAGCACTCTGGGAAAGGTCCCCCTGAAATTCAGGAGTTCCACGGACATTGAGGGGCAGTAGGCAGGTATGGATATATCTGTCAGCTCAGTAAACTCAAATGTTCTTCCTTTGACAGTCCCAATGACCAAGGAGAACACATGTACTGCAGAGTTTAGTCCAATTCCACCTGCCTTGCCTGTGCTGCTGCAGTATTTAGCAAGGTGCAGGCGGCAGGAAGGGCAGTGGAACCATGAAGAGGAGCAATAGGAAGATAGAAAAGCTAAGTGTGGGCTGGCACCAGAGAGACACAGGACGATGGTGCCAAAGATACAGGGATGAGACTACAGAGACAGAGGGATGTGCACCCAATATATATCGTACAAGCCGCCAGCCTGCACGATATATCGGTCACATCGGACAGTGTGTATGGAAGATATTGTATACAATACATGCTCCCATGGGTCATATACAACGTCACATATCTTTTGTTCTACACTTGAGAGCAGAAGATATGCGACGGGCCTGCATGCCCCGGGATGTGGGTGGATGCAGTCACAGTCGATACATCATACAGTGTGTATGCACTGACAATATATCATTGCGATGGCGCATCTGCCAGACATCGTACAGTGTGTACCCAGCCTTAGAAGCACGGGGGATGAGGTTGAGCCTGAGAAACACAGGGGATGGTGCTGGGGAGACACAGGGCATGGAGCTGGAATGAAATGAAGGAATGGATGAGCTGAAGAGAAACAGGGTGGATGGTGCTGAAGAGACAGAAGGGAAGGAGCTGGATAGAATAGGGGAATGATGCCAGACAGACACGGTGGGGAGATGAGGCTTGAGTGACATGGGTGTAGTGGTTGGAGATACATAGGAGGGATGTGACTGGAGATACACCGAAGGGATAAGGCAGGAGAGATGGGGGAGGGGGCTGTAGAGACACAGGTGTGATGAGCTGGAGGCCAAACAATCCATACCTACAGGGCAGAGATGGGTAGTGGGCCTCAAGATTTCTGTTACCAATCCTGTCCTTTGCAATGTGGTGTCGGTCAGTAGTGTACCCCATCTATGTATTGAAAGGCTAGCTTATACCCAAGTGAAGCGCTATAGGTACACTGTCACTCCAAATACAGTGTCTGGTAGTGTTTATTATAACCCAGGAGACTTTAAAGCAGACAGATAGCACACTGTAACTATACTTTGCACTATTACCTGTGCAATAAAGAATCATGAATAAGTCAATTAAACAAAACTGAAAAAAGCAAAACAAATACACTTGCATGAACAAGGATCAGGTGTTTAGGAAGTAAGGGCCTAAAATGACGTTTTTATACTATTGCATTTTACTCCATCAGGCGCATGACCAGATGAAATAGGGAACATGTCCTATTGTTTTCTTGAAATGCAGAGTGGTGTAAGACTTACCTAATGCTAGAGTCAAATAATACATTTTAACCTTTTTCATTTGGAAATTATGTATTTCGATACAATTCATATCTAAAGATTTATATGCTACGAACAAACGCTGACTGTTAAAGATATTATGCAAATGAGTGTAACTTCAGCACTAAATATAAATAGATTTGTAACGATCCAATGAATTTTCATACACTGGGTACACACAAAAGATCGGGTTACTTGTCTGTCTTACAAGAGACAGTTTGATAAATAATAATTGTCCTTTTTTTTGTGTATTTCACACATAAAACATTAGTGAACATCTGACACCTTGGCATCATTGTGGATACCAGTAGTGAGCGATGGTCTGGCAGCAGAGCTCTGATCTCTGGAAGATGAATGACGCTTCCTGTGATGTGGCTTCCCATTTCAAAATCAATGAGATCTACTGGGAGCAGATCATTGATTGAGTTGTCCGCATTAGGGGATCCATTTATCAGCACAGAAGACAAAAAAATATATAAATAAAACAAATAGGGGCCGAATTAATGCTAAGTAGAGGCAGGGCCGGATTTAGGGGGGGGGGCGAAGGGGGCGACCGCCCCCCCTAACACAGTCATAGCCACACCCACTTTTGAGCTGAAGAGAGCTCTCCAGGGAGAGCCTGAGGCAGAACGCTGTCCTGCACCGCCCCCCCTAAAAGAAAAGTCTAGATCCGTCCCTGAGTAGAGGATTTGTAACCTGATAATAGGAAGAGATGTTAATGCCACCTGGAGGATTGAGAGACAACTGTTTAATATGTCAGCATATAACCTTTATACACCAGAACGCTCTGCTAACTCAGATTCACTTATTGGAAACCAAGGGCAACGTCTGCAGACAAACAAATCAAAAGACAATTCTAAATACTCTTCGATCCATCTAAACGTATAGTAAATACGTCTTGTTGAAATTACTAAGATATATATATATATATATACACATATATACACGCACATGACAAATAACACTATTAAATATTTAAATCATTCATGTGTTGCAAAAGTTCTCTACGTGACCTACTGAAAATATGTAAAGGATAGGTTATGAGCCATAAGCAACAATATTACAATGTTACACAAAAGACTTCAGGTGATATTTGTTTCAGCAGGCAAACAGACTTTGAGATTGTTTATGTCCTGTGGAGATTCACATTACTGTTTATACATCTAACAAGAAGAACGCGGAGGGGAAGCAGAGTTCCAGGTCTACAGCAAACAAACAGGGAACTCATCGAGAAAAGGAAACCAATCATGTATACAGCCAGGTAGCAAGCGGGTACCAAGTGCTGACTTAGGGGATCATTCAGACCTTGCCGCTATTGCGGTGTGCAGCGCAGTTTGCCGGTGGCATCAAACTGTGCATGTGCAGCGGGCACATCGTGCAGACATACACATTGTGACTGACAGCAGCGGGCATTAGTGGGGCAGCGATGCGTGGAGAACAGGGGCGGGCTGGGTCCATTTTCGGGGGAGCTGCATGACGTCACATTTTAGCATTAATTCTATCAAATAACTCGATCCAAAGTTTTAAATGGCGCCTTAATTGTGGTTTCATGAGTAAGTTCCCAGGGAAGTCTGTTCAGTTGAATATGAACTGAATATGTGCGTGACACATACACAGTATGTAATTAGTTGATGTTATAATAATGGGGGTCAGTACTTATCATTTTCTTTTTTTTTAAGGAAACTTAAATAAATGACATCAAACCAGCAAATTACTGATTTCCAGTAACACTGCAAACTGATTTTGTTATGGTTTTATTTGGAAAAAAAGTCGTAAAAACTATGGTTAAAAAGGCTGGTTGGATGCTAAGGGCACATCACACACACACACACACACACATCACACACACACACACACAAGACTGAGGACACTGGAGAACTGTATACCGGCTTATACATCGATTGCAGCCAGTAGACGTGCACGCACTCTCCAGTCCAAGTGCCTTAAAACAATGAATAACTAAAGTAGGAAAGAACGTCTATTATGCAATTATGAAGACATTATTGGTAATAGCTCAATACTGCAATTATATGGAACTGCCGTTTGGTGTTTCAATAATAAATTCCATTTGGAAGTTATTATTCAGTTTTGTCAATATATTACACATCTCTGGGCTCAGCTATTATTAACCCAAATGAAAACATCATTTTAGTATCGGGCTGTTTCTTTTGTACAATTCCCCAGAAGATATGAGATAATGTTGCTGTTTTTGGGTTGGTTACACAGCAAACAGAAGTAATCTCTTTATGAAGTGCAGATAGTTGGTTTAACTGTGAACTTGTCTTTGTGAGACACTAATGAGACTGACAGCTTATAAATTGTCAGCATTTGCTCTTATTGTAAAGTACAAAAGAGACAGAGGAAGCTTCCTACAGCACAATGGGAGGTTCTTTACTTACAGTTGTATCATGTGCATTTTATCTGATATTTGCTTACTGCACTGAAGTAACAAGACTCCCACGGCAGACTTCTGTGTTCTGCTGCTGCCTCTAAAGATGCATCGGATCAACTGCATGAACATTGGGCATATGAGTTACTTAGGATAGTCAGTGAAATCACGCTGCTGGAGCCAGTGAAGCTGCGTCCAAAGACCCAGGCACGGGCTTCGCACACACAGACAACGGGGCTGTTACGCCTCAGTTTTCTAGAACACTGCCCGTTGCCGCACTCCAAAGGCCAGCAGTATGTCAAACATGCTGCAGCTTTTGGGACACTGCGAGCAACATCGTTGGACAAGATCCTGCACATGCTCAGTGCAGCACCTTCACATGCTCAGTCTGGCTCCTGCACATGCCCAGTGCGGCACCTGCACATGCTCAGTGAGGCTCCTGCACATGCCCAGTGCGGCACGTGCACATGCTCAGTGAAGCTCCTGCACATGCTCAGTGAGGCTCCTGCACATGCCGAGTGCGGCTCCTGCACATGCCCAGTGAGGCTCCGTCACATGCTCAGTGTGGTTCCTGCACATGCCCAGTGCGGCTCCTGCACATGCCCAGTGAGGCTCCGTCACATGTCCAGTGAGGCTCCGTCACATGCCCAGTGCGGCTCCTGCACATGCCCAGTGCGGCTCCTGCACATGCCCAGTGCGGCTCCTGCACATGCCCAGTGCGGCTCCTACATGTGCTCAGATCAAAAAACATCAGAGATTTACGTAAATATTGAATTTACATAAAGCGACATACTCTGTGCATCGATCCCTAAGCTCATAACGTAGGGAGCATGCAATGCACTTTGGCACTGGGCACACAAGGAGCACTATGGGGATTATTTAATGATAACTTTTGGTGATTTTTTAGTAGAAGTGCTGAATGCGTTACATTTTTTAAAGGCTTAACCTGCCATGTTGCGTTTGAGAATATATAGCTACGTATCCAACATTCTGGGTTTTGCCTTTAAACAATTGCCCCTTAAATCCTGATACAAAAAATCACCAATAATCAATGATTTTGTAAAATCGCCCATCATTCTATATGCCCCAAAGTGTTACTGCTGTAGCCATATTAATTAGCTCCTAGTCACACTACTGTGACCCAGCTGGGGTTAATCTGGAACATAGATCTACAACCAGCGTAGCAGGATGCATATCCACTATGGAGCAGATGGGAAAGGGTTAAAGAGCCAGCTGCCAAAATGCACTGTGTGAAAAATGCATGTTATTATTATATCTACACAGGGAGAGAACCTGAAACCTGTTCACTGCTGGATTGTGATATGCTCCCGTATTTACACATTCTGCTGCCCCAGGCTAAAAAAGACTCATACATTACTGTCATGTGCATGTCATAAATAAGTAAGCACATTGCCCGAAGCATCTGACCACATCTAAACTCATACTGGGCCCTAAATTCAATCATCTTGGCAAGACCATTTAATTTTACATATTACATAAATCTCAATAAACTTACTGTATTTGCTTATGTACTTAACACTCTAGCCACTTGCACTATACAGTATGTGTACATGACATATCTATATAAGTAAGTCTGTAAATGACCACTTACCTAGCGACTGACATCAGCATAATTTTTATTTCATGCAATATTGGGCAACAGGCAGCCCTAGAGCAAGATGTGGTCCTCCAATGCTTTACTTGCAGCCCCCAGTTCTTTTCTTTTTTGTTATAAGATTTATTTGCTCTAACTTATAAGGGTAAATGCCCAATGTGTTAAAGCGGCAATGATTTAAAAAGTAAACTCCAGGCTGGTTTTGCCTTTTAAATTATTGTGCTTTAAAACACAGGGCACACTTGCCAGAATCGTGCTGCTACCGCCATATTGCAGACTATTAAATTTCCTCCATAATGCTTGTTTAAATGCTTTTGCTGTAGGGATGGGTAGTGTTGGGTCTACCATGGATGGTCTTCATTGACGGTGGGAAACCATCAATGGTTTACACCCCCAACAGTCATTAGTGCATCGGCTGGAGGCAGCCTATCAAGCCTATCAGAAAAGGGGGCAGGTGGTAAATTTTAAAAAACCATCCCAGGGATCTCTGTCACTGAAGGGAGTGAGCTAATGGATTTCCACCACCGATGACAAAACCATCTACCATCGGTGACAAACTATTGATGATTGCTCACCATCGGTGGTTGATGGCCTGCTGAAATGTTATTATGGGTAGATATTTTTCATTGATTAAATGTATTCGTCTAACTTGGTACTTAGATTACAAGTAGTATGAGCCCCTTTCAAGGTTAGAGAGCCCCCCAATATGGCCCTCAAAGCGTATAGACCAATATTTTGATTACATGTCAGACATCAGCTGCAGTAGCTCATGTACGGTATTACCATACAACAGACTGGGTAAGGTCTGTGGCTGCTTAAAGGACCACAGATTTCTTGCCGCTACTGTATGGAGATCTTGGGCAGCCAATGAAATCCCCCCATGACCACAGTAAGTGCTTATAAGATGCTCCTTACATTTAGCTACAGTATATGTCGCTTTTGATGTTTTTGAGCTCTTTTGTGATATCGCCAAGATGGGTGGCGCTCGTTATTCCCTACAGACAAGCTATGATCAATCCATATTACAAATATATCTTTTGTAAAACTGTTAATCTAATGAGCATGTGAATTGTATTTTTATGTTTACTGAAAAAGCATTTCTGTAGGGTTTACAAATCACATAATGTACAGCGTTCTTTCACTAGTGAGTGAGCAATTATTTCCATGAATCAGTTTATTATTCATATGTATGCTGAGAATTCTTTTTTTTGTCTTCTTTCTATCTCGTTTTAAATTGAGACGTGTCTCTCCCGTTTTTACACTTTTATATTCTAATTAGTGGAATACCCCAGTGAATTTTAAGCTATAGCAGAGTATCAGTGTCAGCTGTATGTTCTCTTACTGAACCAGATGGTAGTAGATAGTAATATCCTGTCTTTGTCATCAAAGTTTGTTCTGTTGTGCCTTTGGGTTATAAGCGTCTCCGTAACAAATGAAAATATGTTCTATTTATAATTCTGAAACTATTACTTAATGATACACAAGTGATGCTTATATACATACAGTATAAAGATATCAACTGTTGTAAGTAATCTCTCTATAAACACTGAATGTCTTATGTCACTCCTACAGTAACATTATTGTATTACTGTAAGTTATTCCGACTGTTATATGTTGCTTCAGTGACCTCATCGTTTTCAGTAGCTAGCTATACATTTTCCTATGTATTATTAGGATAAATATGGGCAGGCTTTTTCAAACCTGTAAAATGGACATAACACAGTAAGACGACTCTCCAGAGAAGGGCAAATGTGGCCTTTATTATCTAGGACTGCAAATAGGAAATTCGGGCTCACCATATGGGAAATTCTTGGTGAACCAACAGACTGCACATGCATGGTCAGACAAAGATGCCATTTAATCTGTGCATTTCCCTATCTCCAATTTCCCCTTGTATTGTCCAGCTCTGCAAACACCCAGGGCGTATGCGGCCTGAATTTGTGGGCCACACTGGGTACCCAGCTTGTTCTCCATTACAAAACGCCACGCAGTGCCCCCATAGCAGGTTTGGATTAAAGTAATTTGTTATCACCCCATTCCTCCACTGCACAGTGACCATGCTTATGCCATGGTGTGACAACAGTGAGACTCTTCAACAAGGTATTGCAGAAGCAAGGTGCACAGTATGAGGGGTTGATGATGCTGTCTAGCCACAGAGGGGATATGAAGCAGTGTGACCCATTGGTTCCAGTTAATGTGAGCCTACGTGGGGATCCGAGTCTATACCAGGCTGACTAGAGGCAGTAATTCTATTTGCGGCACCTGGTATGGGAGTAGCTTCCAGGTACCCTCATCCCTGGGTGTGTGTGGGGGAGGGGGAGTGGGGGGGGGGGTGACCTGCACACTTTACACTACAGGCCAACCCCAACTCTTGGTTGATACTTCTGCAAGGAAGAAGTACTCCTCCTGTAGGTGCACAGTCAGATGGGTAACTGTGATGAGGCGCACAAAGTAGAAATGCCACAACAAAAGTGCAAGTTTCTGCTAGGTTAGCATACTGTACCTCCCAGCATTCAGAGGTCTCTAAATCAGGATGGGGAGTGTGGCCACAGCATAGTGAGGTCATGGCGGGCTTGTCCACACCTCAAATTCTGTTTTTATTAGAAAAGTTCCATTGTTTGTGAAAGCCTCCTGAGCCAATCAGGACTTCTTGATTGCGGGACAGTTTTCCCAAAAGGGTGATGATTGGGAGATAAGCTTTAGATCAACCTCTTTCATGTGAATAAACTTTTCTGTGTTCACCTAATTTATGGCGAAAATGAACTTGGAAATTTGGGGTATGTCAGTGTTCCTATCTCATACTTTGCACAGGACCTCTAATTCTTAAAAATTCTCACACTAGCGGGTTGAAGCTTCTGCAATTGCCGCCATCGTAGCCTATAAATATATGCGCTTTCATTGAAATCTAGGTGAACAGAAATGGAGGCACAGACTAATATCAGCATTTAATGCTGAACCTTGAAGTGTTGTTGGCTGGACGGGTGTAGTATGGCTGACCGGCGGTCAGGAGACCACCGGTCAGCTTACCGATGCCGGGATCCCGGCAGCTTACCGACGCCGGGATCCCGGCGGGGAGGGGCGAGTGCAGCAAGCCCCTTGCGGGCTCGGTGGCGACCTGCGGTTGCCACGGGTTCTATTCCCACTCTAAGGGTGTCGTGGACACCCACGAGTGGAAATAGTCCCTGTTGGTCGGCATGCCGACCATCGGGATAGTGAGGGGTCGGGATGGTGGAGGAGGTCATGTGACTGTCGGTCTCCCGACCGCCGGTCACATGAATACCACCCGGCTGGACCCATATGCAGCCTTTGAATGCATTCGGTACTTGTGACATCATTGAGGCATGCAGTCGTTTGATTTAAGGAAATTAATTGGATTTTTAAAAAAATAAATAAAAAAATGATCAGCTGCAGATATCAGGTTACTTAAAGGCTATTTTATGGCTGACTAATTGTTGAACCAACAGAGGGCAGAAACTGAATACTATCTGGTCTAATAAAAATGTGACAGCTGGTTCCCTGCGGCATTGGTGATCACAGAGGACAGTTGGGCCAGATTGCTACACTTGTAGTTGGTACCAGAAGGGACGGCTGGCAGATTTCTATCAGACTGTTCACTTGCAGCTTCGACCCCTCCTGGACCCCGAGCAATAATTTGTCAGAACGGTCTGTGTAGCCCAGTTCTATTCTTTGGCAGCATATATGGCAAAAAAATAAAATAAATATAAATACATTTTACAAATACCTTAAAAATGTGTATTTTGGTAAAAGACTTCCTTTCATTTCATCTTGTAAGTAGAGGGATCCTCATAAGGGGATAATGAAGATTATTATTATGGTGTTTTTTTTAAATAAGACAAACAGAAAAAAAAACCCCACTACTTTCTCATGTATGCTTATGCTCCACTACACAAAGCACACTACTGTATCACAAAACACTAAACAACATATACATATACAGGAGGGATGATCATTTATGAAGATAAGAGGCATACTTTGAGAAATGATAGAGGAATGTACCCATATGCCATTATACGGTAAGCAGATAATATACCACCTGTCGGGATCCTGGCGTTCAGGACCCTGACAGGCGGCTAAATGCTGTCGGTCGTAATCCCGACCGCAGCCCCGTATTCCCACTTGGGTGGTGGGTCCACGCCACCACCCGAGTGGGAATATAACCCGTGGCGTTCGAAGCTCACCACTGGGCCCGATGCATGGCGAGCCCGCATAGGGACTCGCTGCTGGTATGCCGGCTGCCGCTGTCAGGATATTGACAGCCAGCATCCTGACAGCCGGCATATCGTATGTATTCCCTTTATACATCCGAATGGAACTTTAGAATACAAGAAATACAGTGAGATTTACTATAAGGGGCATATTAATCACAATCTGCATTTTTAAGTTGGATGTGATAAATATTTTTTCAGTCATTTATATGTTTCTCTTGCCAGGAGACGGACACCGCTAAAGTCGGGTACACACGGCAGCGATATTGGGCTGATTGTCCATCTTGTAACAACAAATCGCCTACATCACTCAGTGTTTATGGGTGACTGCGTGCTCGCTAGATTTGATGTGCAGCACACATCGATAGCGACCTTGTTTATGAAAATGTCATTCCGTCCTTCATTAAAGTCTTTATAATGTGTTTGGGCAATCCCTGCTCAAGGGGATTCGTCCCGTTGTTGGAATGATTGCTCCAGTGTGTACACAGTTTAACCGTTTTCACACTGCTTCCTAGTTTGGGTCCTCAGTGCACTGCACACTGTCCATGTCTCACTGGGTGCCTGACAGGGAGGGATCCAGAAGATCCCTCTCTGTAAAAAAAATGCGCAACAGTAGCCCATAAGCTACTATAGGATAACAGCATCTGAAGCGTAGTAAATCCAGCAGCCCCCATAGAAGCCAACGTGGGCTTCATTTGTGGACAAAAATGGAGGGACTGCTGCGATGGGTGTGGTTCATCAAATTGACAGTGTCTAGGTCGACAATGTTTAGGTCGACCACTATAGGTCGACAGTCACTAGGTCGACATGGATGGAAGGTCGACAGGGTTTCTAGGTCGACATGTGCTAGGTCGACAGGTCTAAAGGTCGACATGAGGATTTTTTATATTTTTTTTGTGTCGTTTTCTTTGTAGAGTGACCGGGATCCCAAATTAGTGCACCGCGTCCCCTCGCATGGCTCGCTTCGCTCGCCATGCTTTGGGCATGGTGCCTTCACTCCGCTACCGCTTCGCTCGGCACACTTTACCGTTCCAATCGTAGTCCACGTGGATCGTTAAGTATGAAAAAATTCAAAAAAAGAAAAAAATGTGAAAAACTAATGTCGACCTTTAGACCTGTCGACCTAGCACATGTCAACCTAGAAACCCTGTCGACCTTCCATCCATGTCGACCTAGTGACTGTCGACCTATAGTGGTCGACCTAAACATTGTCGACCTAGACACTGTCGATCTTCAGACCGGATCCCGCTGCGATCCCTACCAATATACAGTACATTTAGGGGATACTTATTATTATATACTGTATCCCGCAAATATATAATGACAAATAGGCCCTTAAAATATTAGTTGCAAGTTATATGACATTACTATGAAACAACTTCATACACAAATGCCACAATGCATTACAAATCACACATATCATTTCAATGTATAATCTTGTACTGAATACCGGAGCCAAGGAAGGCCTTACATGTGTCACTAAGTAAATGTAAAATACATCATTGAAAGATGTAGATTACACAATACTATCAGACGGTTTATAATAAATAGAAAAATCTAACTACAGTATAATGTGATGTGCCCATATTTGCGGTGTACTCAGTGGCCAGCATTAACTACAGTACGTCTAGTGAGATGAGTATGCCAAGCAGCCTGCAATTTCGGCAGAATAGCACTGAATGGGTTTACAAACATATCAAATATCCAGACAAGAGAAAAAAAGCAAAACAAAGGTCAACTTCTGGGCAAGAGCAAGATAATTAGTGTGAAGTCAGTTTACCAAGCTTAAACCCCATAGTGTGAAAACATTCATTATCTCCTTTTATATGTCAAGCAGTTTCAGCAAAACAATTACACTTCCACTGTTATTCACACTCTTCCTAAATTGCGAGCTTGGTTCACAAGGTTTTATTTCGACATTAACTACGGTTTGTGTACAGTTTACACGCCGGCCTTCTTCGTGCAATCAGTCCAAACTACAGTAGCTATAATTAGCTGACTCAAAATCCATCTCTTGGTTTCTGTCATTATGTTGGATCCTCATTGAATTAGGAACTGCTTTCAAGGTTCCACTAATTTCTCTCAAGGTCATAATTTTTTTCATGGCTCATCTCTGCATTTCCGCATTAAATTCTCATGACCTTGTCTTTGCGTTACGCACACTAAACCACATTCCCGGACCTGCTTGTTTTAAGTGACATTTCTCCCAAAACAGGTTTTGCTTAAGTCCCTTCATCTTTGTAGATCATCTCTTGTACCGGCAAGTATCCCACTTAAGCCTTCTTCAAGTCTTAGAAGAGAAAGTTTTAATTGGAACCACAAGCTGATATAGCTGGAGCTATGAAATATATCTACTGCAATTGTGCATAACATAAGTATTCCTATACATGAGAAATTGGTAATTGGAGGAAGTTCTAATGCCTGACACAATATGAACACAATGCCTGGCAATTATCCAACTACAATCATTCTGATTGCTATCTAGTAAATTCAGAGTAAGATTGACCATTTGGCATCACATACTGAGCCATTCCGAGCCCTAGCTGAGTAGCTTCACCTCCCGGCACTCCTCTTGGTGGGCTTTCCGGATGTAGGCCAGACCAATTGGAAGTCAGAGGCTAAGCTGTTCTGAGACCGGCCAAGCCGCTCCTACTCCCAGTCCTGCTGTGACATCATGACATCAAATCAGACATACTGGAGGAGGCTGGCAGCTGCTGGAGGAGCCAAGAGGATGTTGCCAGCAGCCAGAATCCATCACCGATGTGGGCCTGCATGTTTCAAATACCGGTGCTGATTTTTAGTCTCAACCTGACCTTGAGTACATCTGAAAATCTGTTTGGAGTATGACTGCTTTTAACTATTTATGCATTGCAGCATGGTCATCCTCCAGCCACACTAAACGTTCCATGTGTGATCTGGAAGTCATATGACCGCTTGACCCATGAACTCCCCAAACTTGGCCATCCACATGTGTGATCCTGTTGTGGAGTGTTTGGGTAGAGAAGTAGGGACTGGCCAGTTCAAGAAAATCATGCAACATCTAAAAGATAATGAAAAAATCATCCCAGGAATAGTCTCAATGCCAAGTGTAAGACCGCTGTTAATTATGTGACGGAGTTTCAGTTGCAAAATTTAGACATAAATTGTATTTTATTTACCGCATTTTCTGTTTCACATGTTCAGGTATGTGTATCATAGAAACTATAAAAAGGTCAAAAGAAAACCGTAAACCATTTTACATAGCGGTCTGTAATAAAAAAAAATTCACTCCAAAGAGTGTTTCATGGTAATGTGAGCTGCATTTTGACAAAGAAAAGATTATATTACATCAGAAACTGTAAATTACATACATAAAGCCAAGGCTCCAATCAGAAATTGTGGGGTCCAGGACTGGCAAAATAGGCAGCCCCCCCCCCCCCCAGTCTCAAGCTATGCTGACACAATTATTTAGCTTCAGTGTAGATAAAGAGCACACGGCCCCAGAGCATGCTCTGTCTTTCTTTCCAATCTGACTTCGGTGATGTCTGTCTCCGCCTACTGTTACAGGCAACACAGTCATTTCCATCCAGGCAGGGCAAGCAGCTGGGATGGACTATGCTGCAGCTGAGTGATTAGGTGGAGGGTCAGAAGGAGGGCGGGTGCTGCTCCCCCCTGGTCTGCAACCGCAAAGTGTAACTGGGTTCATGAGGGAAACCAGGCCCTGGAGAAGTTGTGGGCTTCTTAGCAATCTCACCCCCTGCACCCACGATTGCTATGCCTTTGGGTAGGAGTGCATAGGACTCCAGTCCCAGCAGTCAACCCTGATGGTGGCCCTGCAAAAAGCCATAACAACATGACAGAATGGGCCTTGGTACATCTGGCTTTATCTCTGATGTTCACCTAGTGCTTCCAAATTCATACTTAGCCAAAGTGGCACATAATTTGCCGGTCTCCACCTATAACTTGGGAGGATTACAGTGCAACTGGAAAGAGATTAGCCACAATTAGGCGACCCCTGCTATTAATGGAGGCTTCCACAGACAGTGTTTCTGTCTGGCAGTGACATGCGGTGGGGTGAGGCAGGTGAGGCAGAGCCTTTCCTTTCATACTAACGTTTGTGCCAGAGTTTTGACTGTATAAAGTATATGAAAAATACAAAGAATTTGTTAAAAAATATCTTCTTTGCATTATTCTAATAATTTTTATAGCCAAAACTCTGGATAAAAAGTCTATGGCAGGTTGGGCAGTGCCTCACCTGCTTATCTTTTCCGCTCATCTCTGATCAAAACTCACCAAATTTCCAGGTGGTTATACTGTTGCACCTGTGTATAATGCCCAGATGTTCCCGTTGGCTCATATATTGCATGTAAATATGGCTCTGGTGCTAGACAGTGCCTCCTGAGCCATTTACCTCACCGCACGTCCCTGCTGTCTGGGTCACCCCGTCGGGGCTGTGACAGCTACCAGTAGTTCTGATCAGTGGGATAACAGTCACAGTGCTGCATCAGGGGATGCAGCACTGAGCAGGGAGGACTTGCGGAGGAGGGAAGCAGAAGAACCTTGTCCCATTAGGGTCCTTTTGGTTCTGTGGGCTGGAGATTCAAGTTAGCTTCGGTTGTAGATTCCCTTTTACCCTCACTGGGGCATTTTGGCTCTGAGGGCATAAGGAGAACGGGGCCCTTCTCCTTGGGAGGTATATATATTTGGTTTGTTCACGGTTTGTTAGTTTCACACAGGTTACTCAACCTGAGGAAAAGGCCTGAGAGCCTTGAAACGTCGTTATGTAACCTGCTATTGTTTTTGCACCATCTGCTGTACTTGCTTGTTAAAGTGATGTGATTCTTAATACACAACTGTTACCACAAATCCGGTGAGTGCCGCCTCCATTTTTTCAACAAGCATCACATCGCAACAAATACATTTGTCGTTGAATGAGTTCACAAATACGGTAACACAGAAATCCATTTGATTTAAGATATTTTGACACCCTTGTAATTTTTGTTTTTCCATGAAAATTCTTAATAAAAACATTTCCCATCAGGCCCAGGTCTATTCACCCATAGACTCAATGGGATACGGTCATTAGGTCGACACCACTTAGGTCGACAGTCATTAGGTCGACCACCATTGTTCAACATGCATTAGGTTGACAGGGTCACTAGGTCGACATGTTATTAGGTCGACATGCATTAGGTCGACAGTTCAAAAGGTCGACATGAGTTTTTTTTTAAAATAAATAAATTTTTGAACTTTTTCATACTTTACGATCCACGTGGACTACAATTGGGAACGGAAACCTGTGGCACCTTGCCTGAAGCATGGTGCACTAATTGGGGTTCCCCGTCACCAAAAAAAGTAAAAAAAAAACCTTAATGTCGACCTTTTGACCTGTCGACCTAGTACATGTCGACCTAATGACCCTGTCGACCTAGTGACCCTGTCGACCAATAGTTGTCGACCTAATGACTGTTGACCTAAGTTTTGTCGACCCAACGACCCATACCCCTCTCCATATAAAGGTATGAAGGAATCATGTGTATGGGGATTCTAGAATTCCAGCATTATAGGGGGGTCTCCTAGTAGAAGTCTACTTTCATACCATTCCGTATTTTGGACAGAACATTTGGGGGGTATATGTTATCCCAGGGTTATGTGCAATGTATTCGCTCTACCAGCCAGAAGATTTGATTCACTGTCCTCTTTTTAACCACTTAACTGATGATTTATTTAGCTGAAAACCGCTCCAAAATTGTTGGGGGTTTTTATGAGTGAATTAGGTGAAGAACATGACTTTAACCCTATCCCAAATGATTTTAGAAAGGAAAAAAAAAATATTTGTAATTTTTTTGTGTGCAAAATCCCCCCCCCCCAAACATCGAAACATCGATCGGGAACATCGCGACCATCGGAAACATTGCGGCTTTCATTTTGAAAGCCGGGACAGCCTGCAGGTATACAGGGGGGGTTTGGGGGTGGCTTGGGAGGGTTCATTTACTCTCCCCAGCGGCTGCCATTGTCTGCAGCCACTGGAGGGGGGGATCCTGCCGTGCTGACCGATCAGCAGTGATCGGCAGCACGGCAGACACAGGGGGAGAGTGCAGGGAGGCAGAGGGACCTTCCGGTCCCTCTGACAGCAGCAGCGGAGGGAGGTTTATCTTCCCTGCCGCTGCTAACACTCTCTATCTGACTGGTCACATCCTGTGCAACCGGGTCAGATAGAGCACTTGCAGGCATGGTCGCCAGGCAAGTGGTTGTGAATAGACTGTTTTATTGTAGTAGTTAATAGCAATAAACTTAAGCCCTTTATAAGAGAGACATATCTGTTTCCCAGTCCCACTTACTGGTCATTGTTGAACAGTGGCAGCGGCCCATGCTGAAGGGTGTGGCCAGCCACAAAAGAGGCTTGGCTAACCATTAGAAAGATATATACAGTGTATATATATATATATATATATATATACACACACACACATATACTAAGTACTGCTAGCCCATGCCTGGTAATATTAATAACAGCAATACACCTGTGGGCCCATCTGGCCCTTTTACTGTTCTTCTAGGCCGTTATTCTCTATATGATTATAAGGCAATAAATAGACCGTATAAAAAAAATAAGATTTTTTTTTGTGTGTATGTCTTAGATTCATACACAAATACTGTAAGCCATTTGCAGAGATCTGCCTATTAGCACAACTTGAGTATCATGAGGGTACAGTAATGAACCCATACACAAATTCAATTGTAGCGGGCTTGCTCATCTCTATTATTATGCTCCCTGATATTTTCATTTTAATGACTAATTTTGCTTTTTATAACCAGAATTAGGTACTGCAACCACATCTGCCCATTAAGAGGTTTTTAGGCTACGGCAAAAAGCTCTCCGCAAATATCATAACACAGAACAATACCATATGATTAGAACTATGTAATTTTCATTTAAAGTTTATCTTTAAAAAAAAAAGCATCTTAATGACACTTTTTCTTTAATTGTATATTTTTTATATTTTTAAGTAATACAATAGATAAGACAGACAGATGGATATATGATAGATAGATAGATAGATAGATAGATAGATAGATAGATAGATAGATAGATAGATAGATAGATACCACCCTACACTCCCAGAAGTTAGGCGGGGACTTGTGATTTTTTGGGTAGTCCCCAACAACCCTGTAAGAGTAGGCAAAACTCTTGCATCCCGCCCACTTCCTAGTGGACAAGATGGGGAGAGAATAATGGTAATCAACCTGCTGTATGGAGGGGGTGGGGCATCATTTTGGTTCTGCCTCTGTGAATCAGGTCATTTTCCTGTGATGGAGTGGAGCCTAATTATGCTGGCGCCCCACTCCCCGAAGTGGCCAGCCGTGTCTCCCCTCTGAGCTTTTCCTGGACAGGAAACACAAAAAGTTGACAAGTATTAGATAGATAGGACATGAGGTCAGGATCCCGGCGTTTGGAATCCATACATTCGGACTGCAGACACCGGAATCCCAACACTGCTCGGAATACTGATGCCGGGATCCCGACATGGATTAAAGTGCCGGCCCGGGATCCTGAACAAGGAACTGCAGCCCCTCAGGTGAGGTAACCCGTGGGGTATGGGAGGGGGTGTTAGAGTGTGTGGGTGGGAGGGATAGGCACCCCAGGGGATGGTTAGGCTGATGGGGAGGGTGGGGGAGGGTTAGGATTAGGCTGCGGGGAGGAAGGATTAGGTACCTCACAGTTTAGGTTTCAGGATTCCCATAGGCGGGATGCCACAGTCGGTATTTTGACTGCCGGTATCCCGGCCATGAGGATATCGGATGTATTCCGATAGTCTTGTGTTTTTCTATTGTGCTTATCATGTACTGTATGCCGCTACTACATCTAAAGTTTTAAGTTGTTTGTAAAATCCAACATTTTTAAAGACCAGAATAAATTAGTTTCAAAAGTGAAGTGATGAGAGTCTTTTTTTGTCTCCTCTACTTCGTTATATAATTGTACATGGCATTCTCGCCACAATTTCATACATGTTTATGCACCATACAGTAAATTTTTTATTAGTGATACTTTGCGTAAAAAGCACAGAAGCTCTGACTGCACGGTTACAGGATTGGCGTTTAATGAGAAATCCCATCTGCAGCCACGCTATTAAAAAGACATAATGGCTCACATCTTTCTGAACAGGATTGCTCTGTGACTATACTCAGCCACACGAAGCAAAATTGAGTTGGCAAATTCCCATCTACAGTCTCCGTTATAAAATAAGAGAGTGGAGATCAAAGTTTTGCATACAACCAGAGAACTGTGTAAAGGAAGAGACCTACCCCTTCGGAGGAGCGTGGATGTGGGAAATGCAGTGTGATACAGAGAATGAAGCAGTGTTTCGGTCAGAAGGGATTAAAGGAACCCCCCTCCCTCCTTCACGCTGTCTCACTGGAAACGTAATGCTCTGAACCCGGGATCTCTAATGCAAATGTATTGTCTATATCTGTTCTCTAATTCCCTAGATAAATTCACTTAATGTCATTTTTAAATTAAGCTTTTTAGTGTATGGAAAAAAGCATATAATCAATAGCATGATATTCCCAAGCAAAGTCTCAAAAATACAACCATGTCTAGTCAAGAATATTTGTGGGTTGGCAGCCTGCTCCTGTTGTAGCAGCATCACACCCATTCAATGGAAGCTAATAAAGAGATGACAAGAGGGCGCATATAGGAAGGTACTTCAGAAATGATTGCAGCAACAAATTTTTAGCAGCTGGGCAAAACCAGGGGGGTCATCCCGAGTTGATCGCTCGCTAGCAACTTTTTGCTGTGCTGCGATCAGATAGTCGCCGCCTATGGGGGAGTGTATTTTAGCTTTGCACGTGTACGAACGCTTTTGCAGCTGCGGCACAAAAAAGTGTTTGCAGTTTCTAAGTAGCTCTGGGCTTACTCAGCCGCTGCGATCACTTCAGTCTTTTTGGTCCCGGAATTGACGTCAGACACCCACCCTGCAAACGCCAGACACGCCTGCGTTTTTGCAAACACTCCTAGAAAACGGTCAGTTGGCACCCACAAACGCCTTCTTTCTGTCAATCACCTTGCAATCAGCTGTGCGAATGGATTCTTCGTTAAATCCATCGCCCAGCACCGATCTTCTTTGTACCCGTACAACGCTCCTGCGCAATGCGGTGCATACGCATGCGCAGTTTTGGCGAGAATTAACCTGATCGCAGCGCTGCAAAAAGTTGCTAGCAAGCGATCAACTCGGAATGACCCCCCCCCCCCCCCCATGTGCACTGCAGGGGCGGCAGATATAACATGTGCAGAGAGAGTTAGATTTGGGTGGGGTGTGTTCAAAGTTCAAACTGAAATCTAAATTGCAGTGTAAAAATAAAGCAGACAGTATTTACCCTGCACAGAAACAAAATAACCCACCCAAATCTAACTCTCTCTGGAAATGTTATATCTGCCCTACCTGCAGTGCACATGGTTTTACCCAACTGCTAACAAATTTGCTGCTGCGATCAACTCTGAATTACCCCCATAGTGTAGCAATGTTTAACTTACATATAAATCATTGGCCAAATAAGCACGTACATTGGTCAGAGAGCAACATCATCCATCATCGGACATCGAAGGTTATTGGATGATACCATGTTTATTGCCTGACCAATGTTTGTGCTAATTTGGCTGATGAGTTATGTGAATTAGACAGTTCTACACTATGGGGGTGGGGCAGATGTAACATGTGCAGAGAGAGTTAGGTTTGGGCGGGGTGTGTTCAAACTGAAATCTAAACTGTAGTGTAGAAATTAAGCAGCCAGTATTTACCATGCATAGAAACAATATAACCCACCCAAATCTAAATCTCTCCGCACATGTTACATCTGCCCCACCTGCATTGCCACATGGTTTTGCTAACAAACCTGAATAATCTCCTGTGTGTGCTCTTTTGACATCTTTTTATATGGAAAAAAAAACGTAGTTTATTGTAAGAAAATGTTTTTTTTGTTTTTTTTTATGTAAACATAATACCCAAAGCCTCATCAGTAAAAGCTCACACTTCTTGCCACACTCTCCCGACACTCTAAAGAGACGACGATATCAGAACAGATGTGGAAAAAATACCTTTGCACTACATACTAAACTGACATCCCCATGGATTCGGAGATAAGGTATCTGCCCACTTTTGTTATCAATAGATCTGTCCGATAATTGGTAAGTCTGACCCTGAATATTTTCAGATGGCCATTGATGAGGACAATGTAATAATGCTGGCCTTTATTGCTGCATCAGTCTTATGTGGTAGATTCTGCTTTGGATCCCCTCTCTTCATCTTTCTGGACACCCTCATGGAAGAGGAGGGACATACTGTAGATAACGGGATAGTCCCTCACTCCTAATGGGAGTAGCGTATATGATTCGTGGGGCAGATATATTAAACCTTGGAGAGTGATAAAGTAGAGAGAGAAAGGTAGACGACCAATCAACCAGCTTCTGCCATTTTTCAAACACAGCCTGTAACATGGCAGCTAGGAGCTGATTAGCTGGTACTCTATCTCTCTTCACTCTATCACTCTCAAAGGTTTAGTACATCTCTCCAAAAGCCTGGCTGAGAGCTGAACGCTCTTGCACAGCAGATCCATCTTTGGATGCAGATGCAATGTGAAAATAAACAAATGCGGGAGGTGTCTGAAGAAAAAGACGCCTCCTGCAGCGTCTCAGATCCGGGTATTGCATCCGAAGAGGCAGCATTGGATCAACATCGTGACCATCGTTAGTGATGGCGGCACCATCGTCCATCTGAGTAAGCCTAGAAATGTCCGCCTCCTGCCCACTTGCGAAACCAGTAAATCTGCATTGGAAGGCGCAGACACTGACCTCCCCACCGCCAAAAAACTGGGCTGACACGCGGCTGTTTTCTGGAACCACAGGCAGCAACGCTCCCTCTCTGCCCCCAATATGGCCGCAGCATGCCAGTCATGTAGAGACTTGGGGGGCACTGCGAGCAATCTTCCAGAAGGAGAGCTGCACATGCTCAGTGCGGAATCTGCGCTTGCACAGATCTGTAAACATCGGAGATGTTGTGGCGATAAAAGATTTTCTTTACAGGCACCCGAAACTGAAAAATGTGCTTTGTTTTTGACATAATCACCATCATAATTACCTGTCATTTGTAGCAAAATTAACAAACTTAGCCTTTGCCATTAGGGTTGGAGTAATGTTGAGATTAAGAGGATTTTGGTTCCACAATCGTTCTAAATGGAGTTAATTTTAGCTAACAGGTAAGTCTCAATCCTAGGATCTAGCTCGATAACCATCAGGATACCAATTGGTCCACCTCAAGCTGTCAATCTCCCGTCTCAGTCCACAGCCCTCTAATGGCTTTTGGCATGGGAAACTAGAATGCATCCTAACTTAATCACAGCCCTTAATTTGTGGCAGCTTTTCTGCTTTTAAATAATTATTGTGTGAATTCTATTGACCAGCTGTTGTTAACCAGCAAGTCAGTACTTTAAGTCATGTCAATAATCAAGTTGCCTTTCTGCTAAAGACGTCATTTGAAAAGATCAATACAATCTCATCAGTCTTCTGAATATGATATATGTGTTTTTTTCTTGCTTAAAATATACCGTGCTTTGTTTGAATCTGTGTTCTAGTTCTTTCAACTCCAAGGCGCAGTTCACGTTATTTATACTAGGTTATTGAAAGTTTGCTATTGTGCATTATGCAAATGTGGTCCGCCAGACCGCTATCACATTTGTGCTATGCAAGCAGCGTTGTTAGATAGTAGTGTAACTTATGTCTACTGGGACATCCATAATGGGAGTGATAAAGTGAAACAGGGTGCAATGAAGATGCCATATCACTGCAGACACTTACAAATGTCACATATACAAAGACAATGGCCCTCATTCCGAGTTGTTCGCTCGGTATTTTTCATCGCATCGCAATGAAAATCCGCTTAGTACGCATGCGCAATGTTCGCACTGCGACTGCGCCAAGTAACTTTGCTATGTAGAAAGTAATTTTACTCACGGCTTTTTCATCGCTCCGGCGATCGTAATGTGATTGACAGGAAATGGGTGTTACTGGGCGGAAACACGGCGTTTCAGGGGCGTGTGGCTGAAAACGCTACCGTTTCCGGAAAAAACGCAGGAGTGGCCGGAGAAACGGTGGGAGTGCCTGGGCGAACGCTGGGTGTGTTTGTGACGTCAACCAGGAACGACAAGCACTGAACTGATCGCACAGGCAGAGTAAGTCTGGAGCTACTCTGAAACTGCTAAGTAGTTAGTAATCGCAATATTGCGAATACATCGGTCGCAATTTTAAGAAGCTAAGATTCACTCCCAGTAGGCGGCGGCTTAGCGTGTGTAACTCTGCTAAATTCGCCTTGCGACCGATCAACTCGGAATGAGGGCCAATATCTTTTGGACTTTAAAGGAAAACTACTGTGACTCAGATTATTAATTACCCAAGGAAAAAGTGTTAAGGGGGGTACACATGGAGAGATCCGTGCTTAAAATCTAAGCAATCTTGCTAGATTGCTTATATTTTTAGCACGGATCTGCCGTGTGTATACCCTCCAGCGATAGCGATGCGCGGCCCCGCGCATCGCTATCGCCGGTGCTAGATTGAGCCTGCATGCAGGCTCAATCTAGCGGGTCGCTCACTTCACCGTTGTGTGAAGTGAGCGGCCCCCGTCGGCTTTCCCCCTCGCTCAGCACATCGCGCTGTGCTGAGCGGGGTGAGAGATGTGTGCTGAGTGGTCTGTGTTAAGATCGCTCAGCACACATCTCTCCCGTGAGTACCCCCCTTTACACGTATTAGCAAGTAATATATTTACAAAGAGAAGTGTGCATACAGAAAACCTAGCTAGATCCTGGTCACACCGCCATCATTTTAAATGGCTACATTTGTTATAGAAAGTCTACTTTCGTCAGTATAAAAAATGACACTTACTGTAGGTCCAAGTGGTGACACAATGATCTCCTAACATGGGGTCTATATTATTATATTTGCAGTGGCGATGAGAGAGAGGGGAGAGGGTACTCTTTACTCGGGCCCAGGCCTGCTGGAGGGGCCCGAGGTGGGGGCGTGGGTCCTGTTGCCCCCCTTCAGTGTTGTAGACAGCGGCACCTGGGGCACACCTGCTGTGTGCTGCGCTGAGGAGAGAGGCAGCTGGAGAAGCAGTGTCCTGTCTCTCCCAGTGTGATGTGCCAGTAATGAGTGAGGGCTAGATGTAGACCACCAACAAGGAAAGACAGAGATTTGACATTTTTTTTTTCAAATTGTTAATATGTCACTAAAGGCGGAGGAGGAACGAATTAGAGCCTTCATGTCTAGCTGGGAGACCTACACATGGGCGCACATGAACGCATGGAGGATACCAAGTCAGCAGACCATGCCTTTAATATTATATCAAATCACTGCGATAAAGGTTTCTGCAGCACAGGCTCAAACAGGTTTCAATAAAAGAGCTCTATTGCATTTCACAAGATCTTTCCCAAAACAAGAACGATAGGACAGCATTCAACATATTTCATCCGGGACCCAAATTCATTTAGTGAATCAACTTTGCAATTCAATGTTCTATTCTTATTTAATAATATATTACTTTACTATTGTGTACAAAGGAGGTATTGCACTGTTAAACAATAATGAAATGAGGACTGGCGGTATAGCACACGCACCTGCTGCACTGCTTGTTACATAGGCTTCCCCATTCTTTGCGATACTGGTGGCAGCACTTGATAGAGGGATCAAAAATCGACATCCATGATGTCGACATTCATCATCAGAGGCTTTTTAAGAGAGGAGCCTCCTCCGTCTGGAACCCTTCCTCTCTAGCCGGAAGCGCATTAAAGTTTGAGCACTAGGGGCTCAGAGCGCATCTGCAGTTCTGCGGGAAAATAGCATGGCAGACATTCTCCCTGTGATTTCTCTAGTGCGCATGCGCAAAGCACTTTACTGCTGCTGACTGGGGTCTCTGAAGAGGTATTCAAGAAAGGGTTGCATCGTGTGCGGTGTGGGCCCCCTGGACAGAGGGGCCCATGTGCACAGCACACACTGCGCCCATTATAAATATTCCAGTGTTCATCATGTAGACAGTGATGAAATGTCATCATTCTAGAATGTCGACATTTCGCTCTGTTGCTCAGTGGTGACTTTCCTTCTCCTGGTGGTGCAGCTGCATTTCCAGCGGTGTCTTCTGGGTATTGGCGCTCATGTGACCATCACTTCCGGGTTACCAGAACACTAGAGGATCGGAGGTGTAAGTATTTCTTGCTTATTCCTAATCTCAATCCCTAACCCTTCCTCTAGTGCCTAACCATAAACGCTCTCACACTATCGCAGCCGAACCCTAACCCTCCTGCTCGCAGCCTGACCTTGATGTTGACCTAATTTCACCTGCCAACATTGTGAGAATGTCGACATGTTGCCATAACTGTGGACATTGGGGTGTCGACAATATGAATGTTAATATTGTTATTGTTGATGTTTTGACTACTTACCCTTAACGCAGTAGCGGATCTTGCCACGGGCAAGCAGGACTTTTGCCCGGGGCGCCGCCATCCGGAGGGCGCCACACCATGGCAAGATCCCGCTACTGTGCCCCTTGCTGTGTCCCGCGCTGGTCCCCCGCTGTGAAGGGAACTAGACGCTACGTGTCTAGTTTCCCTTCGTGGAGAGGACCTTTGCTGTGCAGTGCGCGATTACGTCATTGTGGGACTGACAGCATTGTGGGACTGACACAGACGCTAGGGGTCTTAATTGACCTCTAGTGTCTGTCTATGCTGTGCTATGGGAGAGACGTCATGACCTCCTCCGCTACCTCTCTCCTTCTGCTTGTTCCCATCTTTCCCACCTTCTCAATCTATCCCTCTCATCAGGCACTGTCCCCTCTGCCTTCAAGCATGCACTCATCTCTCCTATTCTTAAAAAACCTACACTTGATCCAAACACTCTCTCCAACTACCGACCCATCTCTCTCCTCCCTTTTGCCTCCAAACTCCTTGAGCGTATTGTCTACAACCGTCTTACTTCCTTTCTTTCCTCACACTTACTGCTTGACCCATTCCAGTCTGGCTTCCGTCCTCTCCACTCCACTGAAACTGCCCTTACTAAAGTATGCAATGACCTCCATGCTGCTAAATCTAAGGGATACTACTCTATACTTATTCTACTTGATCTCTCTGCTGCTTTTGACACTGTGGACCATCCTCTCCTACTGCAAATTCTTCACTCCATTGGTCTACGTGACACTGCCCTCTCTTGGCTGTCCTCCTACTTTTCTGACCGTTCTTTCTCTGTCTCCTCTCATGACTCCACCTCCCCCTCACTTCCAC
Source organism: Pseudophryne corroboree (assembly GCF_028390025.1). NCBI lineage: Eukaryota > Metazoa > Chordata > Amphibia > Anura > Myobatrachidae > Pseudophryne > Pseudophryne corroboree. The sequence continues at coordinate 826,296,974 of NC_086447.1, forward strand.
TAACTGTAGGGGTACCCCAAGGTTCTGTCCTTGGTCCTCTTCTCTTCTCTCTCTATACGTCCTCACTAGGTAAGCTCATCAGTTTGGTTTCCAATATCATCTCTACGCTGATGACACCCAAATCTATCTTTCCTCTCCAGACCTCTCCCCTGCTCTCCTCACTCGTATCTCCAACTGTCTATCTGCTACCTCTTCCTGGATGTCCCAGCGCTTTCTTAAACTTAACATGTCTAAGACCGAGCTGATCATCTTCCCTCCCTCCCGCATAACCTCACCTCCTACAATCTCATTATCTATTGATGGCACTACTATCTCCTCTAGCCCCCAAGTGCGCTGCCTTGGAGTAATCCTTGACTCCTCCCTCTCCTTCAAACCACACATTCAGCACCTCTCACAAACCTGCCATTTTCATCTAAAAAATATTTCCAGGATCAGACCTTTTCTGACCCAGGATGCTACTAAGACTCTTATCCACTCAATGGTCATCTCCAGACTGGACTACTGTAATCTGCTCCTGACTGGCATTCCTGACAAATACCTCTCTCCACTGCAATCTATCCTCAATGCTGCTGCCCGGCTCATCTTCCTCACCAAACGCACTACGTCCACCTCTCCTCTCTTACTAGACCTTCACTGGCTCCCCTTCCCTTTCAGAATCCATTTCAAGCTTCTCACACTCGCTTACAAAGCCCTCACCCACTCCTCTCCCATCTACATCTCTGACCTTATCTCCCTTTACACTCCCACCCGTCCTCTTCGCTCTGCTAATGCACGCAGACTCTCCTGCCTACGGATTACCTCCTCCCACTCCTACCTCCAAGATTTTTCACGTGCTGCACCACTTCTTTGGAATTCCCTACCTCTCCCCCTCAGACTCTCCACCTCTCTACAAAACTTCAAACGGGCTCTCAAGACCCACTTCTTCACCAAACCCAGCCAAATCTCATCCTAACCCTCTGTTCTACGCTCTCTATGTACCCCAACTGTGTCACCCCTGTCTGTCTACCCCTCCCCTTTAGAATGTAAGCTCTCACGAGCAGGGCCCTCTTCCCTCATGTGCTTATCCTTTCTTACTTTAATAATCTTCAACTGCACCAATTCCATCAGTCTTCTGCCACCTGATACTTATTCCAGTGTCATCTGCTGATGTAACTATGTTTATTTACCCTGTACTTGTCCTATACTGTCATCAACTGTAAGTTGCTGTTTTCCTGTTTGATTATTTGTTTATGTACTCTGTAATTGGGCGCTGCGGAACCCTTGTGGCGCCATATAAATAAAGGATAATAATAATAATAATAATAGATCCAAGGAGAGGAGCAGCGCCGGCGGAGGCCTGAAGCGGTCGGGAATCAGGAGTGGGGATTGTAAATATTTTTTTTTATTATTTTTTATTTCAGCGGCGCTACAGGGGGCACAAATGGGGGTGTAACTGGCCACGCCCCTGTACGAAGCCACGCCCCTATATTTGTGCCCGGGGCGCCACAAGGGCTAGAACCGGCCCTGCCTTAACGGATATTAATTTAACAATAATCAATACTGTGCGCATTGTGTTGAAGGTGTGAAATTCTTCTCTGAGGACAGCGGCTACATGTATTAAATGAAAAGAATGTCACGCTCTTAAGTGAAGCAGTAGTATGAACGGCTCTCTTAATCTAAGCACACAGCATCAATAAGCGGAGGTACAAACGATGTCCTTTGCAAGTTTCTTAGCCAGACTACAGCACAAGATGCCAATAAATCACACGTACAGGCCTTGCTGAAGCAGGGTCAGCTCTTTGTTTAATATATCATGAAGAAAAATGCAGGCGAGTTGGTGGTTCCCAGGCCTTATTGTCGATAACAGCAGTCCAGTTGCTTAACCGCTGAAAAAATATACATTCACTCAAATACACGTGTAATTTCATCCATACTAAGGTCACACATTACTTATTCTAGCTGGCAGGTCCTGGAATGTTGTCCTGTGCTGACACAGTATGGGGATTGTTTGATTCAAATAAAACATGGACGAATGGAAGGTGTGTGAGTATGCTGTGTGTTAGCCTTTGCAGAAACAAATAACCGGAAATAATAAAAGCAGTGCATAGTTTCATCTTCGGGCTTCAAAACATCTAGAATGCAAGATTCAGCTAAGACGTACACATTTTGAAAGAAATTAGGCTTTTCACTGACTAATAGGAGGTCACACTTGCCTAAAAATTCCTGAATTCCAGACAGCTCGCCCAAACTCCAAGGACAGAAGAAAGATTGCCCAGAAGCTGTCAATCTGGGGGTTTAATGATGTGATTCAGTGCACCACATCCCTCCTTGCACCACCTACTAGGACAGCACCCTTTGGGATCCCCTGAATGACCCGTTTAAAATACTGACATGTATTCGATAGGTCCCACAGTCTCTTACTGTAAAAATCATGAGCAATAGCCTAAACTATGGTGTCTTATAGTGTTTCCATATAATTTATAACATGCTTCCACATCGGGATGGTATTGTAATCCCGGCGGTCAAGAGCCGACAGAATGCAATCATTGGCATCCTGATGGTCAGGATCCCGATGGATCCAAGTAAGTATTTTAACCCTAACCCACCTCTCCCACAGCCTTACCCTGTTCCACCCCTGCCACAGCCTAACCCTAACCGTCCCCTCCCACAGCCTAACTCTAACCGTCCCCTCCTAAAGGGGATCCGGTCTGAAGATCGACAGTGTCTAGGTCGACAATGTTTAGGTCGACCACTATAGGTCGACAGTCACTAGGTCGACATGGATGGAAGGTCGACAGGGTTTCTAGGTCGACATGTGCTAGGTCGACAGGTCTAAAGGTCGACATGAGTTTTTCACATTTTTTTTCTTTTTTTTACATTTTTTCATACTTAACGATCCACGTGGACTACGATTGGAACGGTAAAGTGTGCCGAGCGAAGCGGTAGCGGAGCGAAGGCACCATGCCCGAAGCATGGCGAGCGAAGCGAGCCATGCGAGGGGACGCGGTGCACTACTTTGGGATCCCGGTCACTCTACGAAGAAAACGACACCAAAAAAAAAAATCCTCATGTCGACCTTTAGACCTGTCGTCCTAGCACATGTCGACCTAGAAACCCTGTCGACCTTCCATACATGTCGACCTAGTGACTGTCGACCTATAGTGGTCGACCTAAACATTGTCGACCTAGACACTGTCGATTTGATGAACCACACCCCTCCTAAAGCCTAACCATAACCGTCCCCTCCTAAAGCCTAACCCTAACCGTCCCCTCCTAAAGCCTAACCCTAACCGTCCCCTACCAAAGCCTAACTCTAACCGTCCCCTCCCTTACCCTAATCCACCTCTCCCACAGCCTAACCCTAATCCACCCCTGCCACAGCCTAACCCTAATCCACCCCTGCCACAGCCTAACCCTAACCGTCCCCTCCTAAAGCCTAACCCTAACCATCCCCTCCCAAAGCCTAACTCTAACCATCCCCTTCCACAGCCTAACTCTAACTGTCCCCTCCCTCACCCTAACCCACCCCTTCCACAGTCTAACTCTAACTGTCCCCTCCCTCAGCTAACCCTAACCCTTCTCTCCCACAGTCTAACACTAACCCTCCCCCCGTTGCAGGCTAACCCTAACCCCTAGTACTTACCATCGGGAATCTGACCATCAGGATGCCACTGACGGTATTCTTACTGTCGGGATCCTGAGTGCATCCCTCCACATCATATATAACATGAGTAATTCCCAACGGCTGTGCCGAACTACAAAAGTTGTTTTTTCCCTGTTGGCACAAAGATGGCGTCTGTATGGTCGATGATGCATAAACTGAATAATGGCCACTTTGGGATTAACTAATTAGATGCATCTTCTGGACATTATGCAGGGAAAACTGTTTTCCGAGAATTACGTATGAATGAACAGTGTGGCCTGACAAATGTTCCAACATCTCAGAACATTAGAAATACTTAACGGTTCATGTAACTGTGTGTACAGAAAAGCAATCTCGTAGAATGATTCAAACTGGCACACATTAAACATTCATGAGTGAGGGACTCCTGCGTCATCTAACATCCGGGAATTACAGGGTAATTGGACGAGAATTGAAAATTTCATTTTGGGTCAATTCCATAAATGAAACATTAATCCAAAGTATTACCAGGAATTTGCATTCCACCCAATCCAGCAAATCCTCCCATATACTGTAGACAGTGTGTTATTAATCAATTAGACACTGCCAGCAGGAGCAAGTACTGCATTGGCGGCCCACCGCACACATTGGGGTTCTATCCCAAACTAGGTCAAATGTTAGTTTCATAAAAATAGTAATTATCTTTGTCATAGGTTTGCTGCGGGTGTGGTATCCCACGTAGACACTGAAATGTGACCGTTGAGAATGTTGACAGCCCTTTTTCCCCTAACCTTAACCCTCATATGTTCATAATATAGACATGCATAACGGCAACATTTTGTATATATCGACATTCTGAGCTATGGCCGCAACTAGCAGTGTGCAAACGGTGCCACCGCACAGAGTGCATGGTTCTGTTGGTGCACCACTGCTGCCCCATGAACCTTGCTTCTGGCTTAGCTGGGAGCTCAGTATGGCACCCTGCAGCCAGGATCGCTACTGCAATGCCCCCAGATGCTCCAGGTAGGCAGCCTGCCGTCTGTACAGTCACTCTGAGCGTCCTCAGGATGCTCTGAGTGGTGCTGCACTTACCAGGGCTTGGCGACTCCACCCCCTCTGCATGACATCATGATGTTATGCTCTTAGGGGGCGGGGCAGCACACAGCACATAGAGCCCTGTTATGGCACTGTTAGTAGGCTAGTTGTCATGGCTGTAGTTATTTGTGAATCTGGTCTAGGACTACATACTGGCTCTGGTCTTGAGCGTTGTGGACATAACTGGGCAGGTTGGCTGAAAGATTAGGGTAGAAGGTGACCTGCTAAGAGGGTACTGGAACACTGGTGGAGTGACCCACCAGTGCCATAGATAGCTGGGCTATCACCAATACGGATTGTCTTTCTGAAGACTGAAATGTTCTGGAGATGAATGTCAGAATGCTGGGTGGAGCCAGCAAGGCAGAAATGTAGAATGCTGGGCAAAACCAGCACAGCAACTTTTTCTGAATGCTGGACGGAACCAGCGGAGTAGATTTGCAGAAGGCTGGGCGGAACCAACACAGCAGGTTTTCCAGATATCGGGATTAGCTTTCCGAAAAGGCAAATTTTCCAGATGCCGGCATTGGCTTTCCGACAAGGCAGGTTTTCAGGATGACGGGATTGGATTTCCGAAAAGGCAGGTTTTCAGGATACTGGACGGAACCAGCATGGCAGGAGTTCTGGATGCTGGATGAAACCAGCTCGCAGGAGTTTCTGGAGTGCTGGATGGAACCAGCAATGCAGCTTTTCTGGAATGCTGGATGAAGACAGCAATGCATGTTTTCTGGAGTGCTGGATGGAACCAGCAGAGCAGGTTTTCTGTGAATGCTGAGTGGAGTCAGCAATGCAGGTTTTCTGTATGTTGGGCGGAACCAACAAGATAGGAGTTCAGAGTGCTGGACAGAACCGGCAGAGCAGGTTTTCTGTGAATCTTGAGTGGAGTCAGCAACGCAAGTTTTCTGGATGCTGGGTGAAACCAACAAGGTAGGAGTGCAGAATGCTGGACGGAACCAGCAAGGCAGGTTTTCTGAATGCTGGGCGGAACAAACAAGGTAGATGTTCAGAATGATGGACGGAACCAGCAAGGCATAGATGCCGCGATGGAATGCAGAACAGTCTTTAGGTGCACTTGGACACGCTGTGATGGAAATAGCGGTACGGCCCTTTACTTTCAGCCAGAGAGCCATGTGGTGCTGTGATGGTAATAGCACTCTGTCTAATACAGCTGGAGATGCAGGAGCTCACTACAGATTGAAAGACAACAAAGCACTGACAGCTTGCCAATGCTGGGATTTGGAACTTAAAGTGCATACACACGGTGAGATCCTTGCTATGCCCAATTTTGACTATGCAATTTCCCTTGAACTCCCCCAGAGTCCAGTTATCACAGATAGTCAAAATCTGTATTATCTGTGCTTGAGATTTTGTCTATGTACGATTTTGACTATACTTTGTAGTAGATAGTACACTAGATAGTAAAGATTGACTCGCCTGCACAGTCTATCTAGCATTACTATACTGACCCCACGGGAGCACGCATCGGGATCGAATCTGTATCGGAAGGAGCCTAATGGCCCATACACACGGTGAGATTCGGGCTATGCCTGATTCTCACTATGCGACAGAGGATAGGTCGGCACATCGTCAGTATCACAAGCACACTCATTATGTGCTTGTGATACAGACTATGTGCGATTTTGGCTAAGTGTAAATTTTGACTATCTCTTCTATAGAGATAGTCAAAATTGACTTGCCTGCACAGTCTATCTATTCTTGCGATGCCAACCACGCGGGACCGCGCATCGGCATCGAATCGGGATCGCATGACTTTCACCTTGCGATCTGCACTAACTTTTCTTACGATTTTGACTATACTGTATAGTCAAAATCGTAAGAAAAAAATCTCACCGTGTGAACACGCCATAACACCTTGAGATTTGCACTAAGTTTTCATAAGATTTTGACTATATAGTCAAAATCTTACAGATTTATCTCACCGTGTGTACACACCTTTATACCTCTTGCTCACTGCTGACTGATGAGGGAGTCACATGACGAGAAAGTGATTCTGGATTGGGCCCAGTAAAGGTCAGCTGACCAGGAACTGCCATGGCGACGTCCATAGCTGGTTTTGGAGGGAACTTCGGCGTGGTGTAGTTTGCAGAGATAGACAGTAATGGCCGCAGGCCTGAGAGCACAGGGTGTTGTATCTGGTGACCACCGGACTTGTGGATGCTGGCACCGAAGCATAAGACCGCATAAAGAGACTTTCTGAATTTAGCATTCACACTGAAGGTTAATCAAGACAAGTGAAGCTCGTTAGCAAACCACACTTTCCAGATGGAGAACTGAGCACTCAGGGAACTCATTGTACTGGTGGAACTGATGGCAGAGGTAAGTCACCAAATAATAAGATTTTAGTCAGGATTGTGACACTAGTGCTTTAAGTAGTGTTGCAGATCACTGATCTTCCTCAAATACTATGGGCAGGATGTACTAATCGACATTGCCGCTCATCACTGTGTTGATAATCGCATATGTACTTGAGATCTCCAGCGGCCTTGGACTTCCGGGTTTCTGACCCGGGAGTCGTTCTGCACATGTGCAGAGCGACAGGGCGGCTGCGGGGCATGCTGGGAGGGATCACACCAGTGCTGCGGCGAGAAGCCCATAGGCTTCTATGAGGTAACGCCAGTGCCCCTCCGTAGTGGTGCCCCGGTGGCCAACTTTTACTACATTTGGAAAATGCAGTAAAGTACATTTAGTACATCCCACCCTATTTCTGAAAACAAGAATGTGACTGATACTCTAGTGAAACAGCAAGTGGGTAGCGTGACGGCATAAATAAGTTTCTTCTAGTGCCAGACTTGTATATTTCTAGTTTTAAAAACAGCTGTATGAGATATAAGAACACATAATTTAAGATAAATCTAAATGCTATTTTAGATATTCATTCTTTCAGGTATATGCCTGCCCTGTGCATTATAAGCATATGAACGAGTCTGTGAGAGATAAGTAGGCCTATTGTGTCCCCAGGGCTGCTATCAGAAATTGTGGGGCCCGGAACTGACAAAGTCAACAGGGCCCCTCCGTGCCCCAAAAAAGAATTCTGCCACACCGCTCCACCCCTATGAGATGTCCTACATTGTGATGTTGCATATAGGTGGCGCGTTGTGGACCTACAGGAACAGTTCACAGAAAGCTTATGCATAGAGAAGGCTTGTTTTAAGAAGTCCTCTCTGGGCATCAGCCCACTGTTGTTTCACAGCCTGGTACAGCTCTCCAGGTATTAGCGTTAGGACCCATGGGTGGGCCCCCCTTTCTGTAAGGACCCGGGACACCAGTCCCCCCCAATGGCTGCCCTGTGTGTCCCTGTAATGTCATGCATATTTAGCTTGCAGCTGGTCACATCATACTGGCCAGCAGTCCGGGTTTAGCAGGATAACCCCAGCAGGCGCAAGGAGTATGGCATAACGGGAAAACACAGAGGCATACTTGGATCATGTATAGTTAGGGGCTTTGTATAGTTTGTTCAGATATTCCAATCGTGAATGTTGGGATTTATATAAAAGAGAATGTTCAGCATGCGGACCAGATATTATAAAGAATAATCACAGTTTATTACAAAAGCAAAACAAATAATAGGAGAGCTAGGTGGTTCCTTGTGAATCTGTATTACTATGGGTCTGTTCATTGCAAACACACAATAGAGATGATTGCTATGGTCACTGTGACTGAAAACCTATTACTGTTATAGTTATTAAAATAAATCTCAATAAAGTGTCACTCAGCGCCTGGCGCAAAATGAAAGGGATAGATATGCGCAGGTATCACCATGGATCAGATACCAATGAGCCGTCAACAGCTTTTCATCACCCAGTGCTTGTATTACACAAGTTTTGATCAATTTTATTTAAGACAAAACGTACTTGGTTTAAAAGCTAAAGAATGTCATCCTGAGGCAGAACTGGTTACTTACTACAGCTGTTCTATTTGATAATATTCTTTAGGAAATTATATGTTAATACTTATGGCCTTTCAGTGAGAACATACAGTACACTTCCAAATCAGGTCTTAAATAATACAGTTCGAATCCTCTTTGCTTTTAGTCACTCATTCTTTTCAGCAACTCACTGTCATTGAAATATACCCTCCGGTACACTAAGTCCTAAACAATGTGTGCTTCAGATGCCATTTATAAAGTGCCACACGCATTTACATGTCATGCCTTATCTTTGTTTGGCCCTTTTTTGCAAACTATATACAGTGGCGCCGAGAGAGTGCGGGAGAGGGTACAAATTACCTGGGCCCAAGTCTGATAGAGGGACCCAGTGGGGGCCCAGGTCCACGCCTCCTTTGATTAGGCCATGCCCCCTAAAAAGTACCTGGGCCCAGCCAGGCTCTTTACTACCCTGGCTGGGAGGCATGCCATGCTCCTGTGAGTGAGTGCTTCTGATGCGCTAGACACGCCGCCTAAGAGGAATGGCCATGCCCTCAGCATTCTGTAGTCATACCCCCTCCAGTGGGGGCAGGGGGGTCCATGAAGTTGTGGTACTGGGGCCCAGGATTTCTCTTGGCAGCCCTGACTATATACACAGCAGTAGTGGAGCGAGCCACCTTGCCCGAAATCTGGCAATACATCATCAGCTAATAGAAGGAAGAGGAGAGAGAACCAGTTACTTGTGTAAGCTGTGAGCCTTTGTGCACTTATGCATAGCTGAGTTTAACATAATGCCTGTATACGAACATAACTTCTGTGATTTCGCACTGCACATAATCCAGAAACAGTGGTGTCACCCCACTGCAGCAATTGAGAGTGTTCACGCACCTACGGCGCTCAAGAAAATGGTGTGGCTTTAAAGCCACGCCTCCTGGTATGACGTGGCCCCTCTGTACTACCGGGTACTTCCTGCTGCTGTCCGCCATCGGAGAGGCCTGCTCTGCCTGCTTCCTCTGTGGACAAAACCAAGCAGCTTACATTCCCCAGCGTACACCCAGATAATGCTGGCACTCATGTCTTCTGTGGGGGAGAAAAGGGGCGTGGTCTGGTGTGCCGCTTTGAGGGAGTGACTGGGACAGCCCATTGCTTTGGCAGCTACCAGGCTCTACCTGGTCTCCCAGCTGCTCTGTGATACAATCCAAGGGGTGACTCATTATAGCAAGCAGCTCTGCCATATTTGTGACACCCCCTTAGAAGGTGTCACCCAGTGCGGCCTACACATCCATAGTGACACCATTGTCCTGAACCAAGCATTACGCATTTACCGGTGTTCCAGAGTTGTAGTTATTATAATCACATCTCCACTTATGGTATGCAAGAAGAGGAGGAACTAGGTTATAATGTGATAAAGTACAGTGAGGGTGCAGACGCATCTGTGGTGTTTTAATTAGCATAGATTCCTACATATTAGAATGGGCTTTATTTAGAGGTAAGACCTGGATAAATGCATATACAGTATTGTGTTCGTGTTAGAGATGTTAGGGACCCATCTAATGTTGTTCATCTGGACGTGGTGGATGGGTCCACATATTTGGCCAAATTTGTGCTAAGAACGTCACTTATACTCCACGTTTATTGTAGAGATGAGCGGGTTTGGTTTTACTCGGATTTACTCGGTTCTCAAAACGGCATCTTATTGGCTCACGGATGTCACGTGTTTTGGATAGCCAATAGAAAAAATCCGGATAAAACCGAACTGGCGTTAATTCTGGCATTACATCCGAACCCGCTCATCTCTAGTTTATTGTAAGAGTTTAGCAAAATTATTTTGACTATCAGTATTCTTAGTACCTAGAGTGTGCATCAGCATTTGTCTTTTTCCTGTGTAGTACTAGAAGCCTCAGCACGGTAGCACCTCTTATGTTTCAGACTGGTGTGCTGTCCTGGTCCTATGGGCTAAACAGTGTTGGGGTTAAGCGTATATGTGAATGCTTTCAGGCATATCCTTTGTCCCTAGTATTTAGCTGGTACAAGGGAGCCCTTATGATGACTAGTAGCAAATCAAGTGTACAGGTAAGGTGCAGGAACACCACATAATACGTGCAACTCTATATACAGGAGAATATAGGCATTTTTCCCATGCATGCCTATTGACTAATTATATATACTAGAATCACAGCTGATGAATTGGCTGCTGCGGGTTCCTGCTCGGTGCCCTTTGTCAGTATATAAACCCCACTATTTTATGATTGTTTTGTTTATGCAATTTTTGTTTTTCAGGAAAGTCTAGGGAGTGTCTCACAATGCAAATGCTTTTTATTTTACTGTGCAGCCAAATCTGTCTTTCAAACAAAATCCATTAGTTGTGCATATAATCCTTGTACAGCGTATGCCTGTGGCAGATATTTTATTCCTTTGCTTTGCTGTAATTCTATCCTGCTTTATGAGGAGGATTTATAAAAATTTGACTCTAATTCAGCTCTGGATAAAGTTGCTGCTAGAATTGTCAATAATTTTAATTACAGATTGGACAAAAATTCCCATTTACATTATCATTCATGCAGATACATTCCTGAGATAACACCTTATTTTGAGTTAACACTGCCGTTCCATAACACTTATCACAATCCGCATCACAGATGTTTGTTTACTGTACTTCTTTGCTATGTATGAAGTTACTGCACACATCTTGTGGTGGTGCGATTGCTGTCACTTTTGCTTTTTATTCAAGAGCCAGAGGCTGCATCCCGGGTTGCCACGGCAACCACTGGACACAGCGCGCTGACGACACTCGGAAGCAACTTCTGGGAGGCAGACGGGCACCTCCTGACTCCGGCGTTGGTTCTGACCATGAACGATGGGGATATAAGGTAAGACCTTCTATATTTCTTTTCTTCCTTCTTCGTTCCCATACTCCTATTGTCCTGAAGATGGAAACGTTATGTTGACAGCATATGGAATATGTAACCTGCATCTTTGAAATATTAAGTTGACCATTACCTAAACCCCTGGAGTGCCGTGCCTGAGTCTGGACTATGTCCCTGCCAGTTGGACTATAATAAAAAAATATATATATATAGTAAGGATATCGAGGTAGTGGTGCCCACTCCTGAGTTAGATAGGCACCTCCAAACACACAGCAGCCAGGAAAACATCTCACCAGTTCATGGTTTTCTTGCAATCTAGCCATCGCTAAGTTTATCATGCAATACAGATAAAACATAAAATAAATCCTAGCATGTCTAACACACAGATTCCCTCTCTCAGAGAGGTAGGACCTAATGCCCCCACCACAACAATGGCATATGCACAGCACTTACTACATCACAGTGTCTCTGGGCGGGTCTGCTCCCTGTTCCCCCAAGAAGTGTGACCCTGAGTAAAGCCCTGACTCAGCTTTATTGGCCTCTACAGGTGCAAGAACTAATTAGCCCGATCTCAGGCTTCTCTGTGCATTGTCTTTGGAGAACATACGTGGGAGTTTGTCTGATAGAGAGTCCCAGAACACAGCCAGAATTGTCATCCAGAAATGGGACTCCCATAGCTCCAAGCACTGCACAGCACTGTGGGAGACATCATGACATCTCTCCTCATACAGTGTATGAGCCATAATGCAGAACCAGGCAGGTATCCAGAATGGAGAGTACAATCCAAAAGCACCATTAATATAATGTGCATCGCTGAGATTAGGGACTGCTTACGTGCCCTACTTACTGGCTCAGCCAGGTAGCCAGTCCTAGAATCTAAACCATACTTTCCAAATTTTAGGAACTCCCCGCCAGGAGATCCTAGAGAAGAGGTCCAAGAGCATGAGAAGGGGGCATGACAATGCAATTTGCATTATCACAAATTCCTTTTTGTGGCGCAATGCCACAATTAATGGTACCACACCAGGAAGCGGGCCATGAAGATGCAATACGCAGTGAATCACACCATCAACACATACTCAGCCAACTTCCTAAAATACATCGATGCAAGCCTCCAATCGAAATGGTGCATGAAAATATTGGTATCATTAAAAGTGTTGTAAATAAATATAACATCCAACAATTCCAATTTAAACTATGCCAAGGAACCACCAAAACCAGGTCCTGAACCATAGGTACTACTTTTATTTCAAGTAGGCCATGTTCTTTCTTTAGTACACGCACTGGCGGATTTAGGGTGAAGGGGGGCGATCAGGGCGTTCGCCCACCCCAACATACTGTACAGCTCCCTACCATGTACTGCTGTATACTCAGCGTGTGTGCAAGAGATCTGCATTAGTCCCTCCAACAGGATAGCAGAGTGGATAAAGGTGTGTACACACGGTGAGATATATCATTTCGATTTCTACTATATAGTCAAAATTGGAAGGAAATTTAGTGCAAATCGGAAGGTGTTATGCCGCTTGCGATACGATTCAAACCCGATGTGCGCTCCCGTGGGTTTGGTATCGCATGGCTAGATAGACTGTGCAGGCAAGTCAATCTCGACTATCTAGTGTACTATCTAGTACAAAGTACAGTCAAAATTGGCACTTAGTCAAAATCATACAGTACATAGTCAAAATCTAAAGTACAGATAGTCAAAATTGGTGCTTCTGGGCTCTGGGGAAGTTCAAGAGACATCGCATAGACAAAATCGGCCATAGCAAGGAACTCACCATGTGTATGCACCTTAAGAGTGAGACAGAGAGACTGGACTGAGCCAGCAGCACTTGTGCAGAAAGAGGAGAGAGCTCTCATGTGTCCCAACTCTCAGCTAATCAGAACTGCTCTTCCCCATGCTCCTCATCTCTCCCTTTACTGACTTTGCCCCATCCTGCCTGCCTGTGAGCCAGCCTTCTGTGCAAAGCACTACTGGGACTGGGAGTGTTTCCTGCCTGCATCCTCATGTGACCTCAGCTGCAGGAGGAACCTCCATGTGAGAAGCTGTGGGTAAGGAGCAGGTGGCAAGCCGGGCACATGTGCTTAGGTAGGGGTGGATTAACCTATACAATTTTCCGCCTTAGGGCAGACTGCCTGTGTCTGCACACTAGCTGCCAGCTCCATCCTTGCAGCAGATACAGAAGATTTCCCTCTTTCTCAATCTGACCCCCGTTTCTCTCCTCCCGATCTCTCTCTCTTTGACTCGTTTCTCTCTCCCCTGATCTCTCTCTGACCCCTGTCTCTCCCTTCATCTCTCTCTCTGACCCGTCTCTCCCCTGATCTCTCTTTGACCCATCTCTCTCTCCCTGATCGCTTTCTCTCTCTGACCCGTCTCATTCTCAGTCTCTCTCTGATCTCTCTCCATTTGGCCCCTGATCTCTCTCTCTCCCTGACACTGGTCTCTCTCTCTCTCTCTCTCTCTCTCTCTCATCTGATCTCTCTCTGGCTAGTCTCTCTCCCCTGATCTCTCTCTGACCCCTGTCTCTCTCCTGGTCTCTCTCTCCCTCTGACCCTTGTCTCTCCCCTGATCTCTTTCTCTCTCTCAGGCAGTTGGGATGGGCAGTGAGATGGGTAATGAGTGGAGGGAGAGGAGTTAGGATTCAGTCATAAATAGTTCCCCCACCCCTCCTAAAATAAAAGTCTAGATCCACTCCTGAGTACACTGTGGCGTTTATGACCATGAAGCTCAGTAGCAATCGTGGAGGTTGTCTTCCAGGGGAGAAGGGAGAAAGGGAGACCCTGCCATAGAACACTGAAGGAGAGAGAGTGAAGAGGGTGGGCAGGCGGTTATATCAACATCTAAAATTTAATATGAATAAAAAAATCTGTAAGTGACACTTTATTTTGGTTTACATGATCTAACCATAGACAAATAATGAACTTTGTGAGCTGTCATTTAAAAAAAGCTATCAACCCTATTAAACATTTCCCCTTGTTAGAGGAACGACTTATCCGCAAGTTACAAATCTGAGGCTACTTAAGTTTCCTTCAAAATTAACAATATACGGAGATTGTAACTATGTTTAACTCATCATAACTCTTGAAATAAACAGCCTGTCTCTAGCTGGCACCGGACCACAAAGATGTTTCTGCCAAGTTGCTGGAAAATCAGATTACAGATTCTTGAAAGTAAGTATGCAGGAATCCTCAATCCAGCGGCCTTCTCCTGACACGGAACAATATTGGGTTGAAAACTCAAATACCATGAAGCTCAACCGATTCTCAAATACAGATCTAATTCCACTCTGGGCTTCTACAGGTTATACAAGTATAACATTAAACTACTGTAGGACACAATAGTGTTTTCTTATACTTTTCTTTCAGATTTAATAAAGAAAGTTAGGTATAAAGCCGTACTGCAAAAACAAGAAATGAAATACCTGTAGAATTCATTACAGGGTTGCCCTTTTTCTGTCTTCTCTCTCAGAATGAAAAAGCTAAGCCCCTCCACACCATAAAATGCACAGAGCTAATAAAATACATGATCACACTAAACGGCATAGAATACATATGTCTCAACATCGAGGGCGTGAGTGCAGCATGCTGGGAATGGGTTACACTTTCGATGGGTGTTTTTTTGTTTGTTTTTTAAATATCTACTTTTTTATGCCACCCGCTGTGGAGACACCTGCCTGTAGAGCATGTAGCAGTGCAACACCTTCCCCCACAAATTGGGACAAACATCCTGATCTCAGAACAGTCCTTCATAATCGTGAATGTCCCACTAGAAATGGAATGGTTTGGAAAACTGATCTAAGCTGCTGTTCTGCAATTATTTTTAGTTTTGTGGTTTAATACATTTTCAAAGCCATCCGTGTGCCTGAAGACTAACAGTGATCAGTAACTGCTATAGTATATTATTATGAGTAATAACAAACCCTTTGCTCATTTCAATAAATATTCGGACACAGAGCCGGATTAACGGCGGGGCGGAAGGGGCGGTCGTCCTGTCTCCTCTCCGTCCTACTCGGGAGCTGAGACGTTCCATTACAGCTGCGGCCGCCGAGGAGCTTCATTCACTGCAGTGGGAAGACTCGCGAGATTTGACATTATCTCGCGAGACTTCACACTGCTGTGAGTGAAGCTCCACGGCGACCGCAGCAGTAAAGGAACATCTCATCTGCCAAGGAGGACGGAGAGGGGACAGGTAAATGCTGTACTCCTACTCCAATGTTTTTTGCAGTTGTGAGGACAGTGTGTGGGGGCCCCACAAATTTGTTGCCCAGGGGCCCCCACAGACCTTAATCCGGCCCTGTTTGGACATGTATGTATAGATATGAGCTCATAGGGATACGGTCCTTAGCTCGACCTCACTTAGGTCAGTAGGTCGACCACTATTGTTCGACATGCATTAGGTCGACGTGGCAAAGGTCAACACATGAAAATGTTGACACGAGTTTTTCACAATGTTTTTAATTTTTTGAACTTTTTCATAGTATGATCCACGTGGACTACGATTGGGAATAGTAACCTGTGCTGAGCGCAGCAAGGTACCTTGCCCGAAGCATGTGAGAGGACACGGTGCACTAATTAGAGTTCCCGGTCACTTACGAAGAAAAAAATCCTCATGTCGACCGGATGATTATGTTGACCTTTCCCAGGTGTCGACCTAGTGCCTGTCGACTAAAAGTGGTCAACCTAATGAGTGTTGACCTAAGGAGGGTCGACCCAACGATCCCATTCCGAGCTCATACCACTGCCTAGGTCAAAGCTTTGAAGACAGTGAATTTTATATTTTAAAAAGTGAAAAAACACTTCATATCATAAACCAAGTATTACATGTTTTCCTCTCGACCATCAGACTTTTGTTTCTTGAGCATGAGGGATACCAGAAAATCGAATCTATAAAACAAGACTTGTCTATAAAACCCCAAACAGCTGAACGCCTGTTGCGAAACAAATCTGTATGAAAAGATCTCTATTTCTTTACACCTTTGTTTATTTTGCCCTAATTTCTCTTTAGATCTCATTAATGTACTGTACTATAGGTCCCCTATTATATGCTTAACAAAAACACATATCCCTCATTGTGCACTGAAGCTTTCTCTGTCTAATTATACAACTACGGGGATGGGATTTTTCATCCCAATGTGAGTAATTTCTGATGCTCACATAAACAGGCATGACCATCGTGTGGAGAAATGGCGCTGCATTGCATGGCAGGCAGGACCGGACTAAGCCTCGGGGGTTCCCGGGGCACTTAAGAAAGGGGGGGAGGTGTATATTAGATTGTGCATACCTCCCAACAT
Organism: Pseudophryne corroboree; assembly: GCF_028390025.1. NCBI lineage: Eukaryota > Metazoa > Chordata > Amphibia > Anura > Myobatrachidae > Pseudophryne > Pseudophryne corroboree. The sequence continues at coordinate 826,313,708 of NC_086447.1, forward strand.
GTCCCATTCCAAGAGGGACACAATGTTCTCTACCCGGACTTCCCACTTAATATATGATTGGTGTCACCTGTGTATTTCGATGATAATTAAGGTATTTCAACACAGGTGATTACAATCATAACTTAATAAGAAGGAAGTCCAAGTAGGGAGCTTGTTGTCCCTCCTGGAATGGTCCATGTTGGGATACATGGATTGTGTATGTTAAATTTAAACCAATGGTGTATATTAGATTTAAACTAATAGTTTAATAAAGCCTGATAGCTCCACCTAATTGAAAGACAACTATTTTATAACACAGGACCTAGACACTAAGGCAGGGAGGAGGAGACGCTGGAATCCCCAGCTCTCTCCACCCACCTACGTATATCTCTCCTCTGGTTGGAAAGCTCCATCGGTATCTCATGAAACCTGATACTTCTGTGTCTCTGACTGCACTGCATACTGACCTGATCGCATTCTGGTTGCCTGGTTCTGCTGCTGCATAAGAGGGAAATATGTGATGTCAGTGTGCTCCGGCAACAAAGGGGGGCCCGGGGTACAGAATGCCCAACGCCCCCTCTTAATCTGGCTATGATGGCAGGGATGTGGTGCCGCGTAGTCAACTACAAGACTGTTTAGTGATTGGAACCAGGTATCAGCTGGATTGTTCAATGATGGAACTGGTTCTGGGCTTAGTGTCCTGTAAAGAGCATTACAAGTTCCATGACCACACACGCATGATGAATTGGTGAAATTACACCCACAGATAGAACAGGCATCTTGTTGTGGTCTAGCACTAGCAAACTCAAAGCACTCCCTATACCCACGAGGGAGGCTAGAGTAAAAATCTCACAAAACCAAATACACATGTTCAAGAGCATGGGATGGTCTGGCGCAAAGTGCAGGCAGGTCATTACCCTTTCTGCTTGGCCTTGGTTCCGCAACAAACCTGACCGACCCTCTCCTCCTCTGTACCGTCCACAATGGCTTCTGTCAACATCTGTGATTAAGTCAACTCCATTTTTCATATTCCATACCATTGTTTTTTCCTTAAGGGGATCAGCACCAATGTTGTTGGGCAGCAGCATTTGGGTGTTTAATCAGTGTTTATTTGTCTATTGACTACCCTACCCCAGACTGCATCAGAATCCCTCATCTCAGCCACTCCCACCTGTAGACCTCTAAACCCTAAAGTAGTGTTTCAGCATTATACTCCAACTTCCCATACCAAGCCAATGGCAGTGGAGGACTAGTAGTTAGAAACAGAGGCATCGGAACGGGGGGGGGGGGGGGGGGGGGCAAGGTGTAAGAGTCGCAGGCGCTGGGGAGGGGGAGCGCTTACCTCCGGATCCCTGCTGAGACTCCTACTTTAAAAGTCTGCCGCCAGCGTCGCAGTGTGCTGCCCCCTGTCCTGTGTTAGCTGGTTCTTCACTGATGCATTACTGGGAGGAGATGGGGATGTCCCGGCAGGCCCAGCACGGCCTCCCAGTAATGCATCCCTGAGTGAAGAGCCGGCTAGGACAGGACATGGGGCAGCATTTTGCAGTGCCGGCGGCAACCTTTTTATAGTAGGGGATCCGGAGGCAAGCGGCGTCGGCGGCAGCCTTTTTAAAGTATGGGATCCAGTGGTAAGCGCTCCCCGCATGGGAAGGGGGGGGGGGGTGCCCTTAATGTATTTTCTACTATGCCCCCCCCCCCCCCCCCAACCACAAAACATTCTGGTGCCCCCGGTTAGAAATGAACACTTCTCACTCATGGATGCAATGGACTGCTATATAGTCTCCTAATTGCATTGTATCGCAAGATGCACTAAGCATATAGAGATGGTTTGCAATCAAATCCATAGTCTACACTATCCTTGGAAGCAGCAGTGATAGCGCTGTATGGAAATGCAGCAGAAGGCGTCCTGTACAATCAGATGAATCCTGCTGCAGTAGTGATCCGGCCTGTATCCTAGGACGCTGCATGGGATCACATCCCTCACCCTAAACAATGGTGACACACCTCAGTTTGTAGAAACGGAGGCTGACGCCACCGCCTCCCAGCCCCAAAGTGGCATCAGACAATGAGGGGTCTATTCATGAAGCAGTGAAAAGAGTGGAGAAGTGAGCCTGTGGAGAAGTTGCCCATCCATGTCCCTAGACCAGTAGCTATGGTGTGCTGCTCTTTGTTACCTGATTACACATTAGCTTTAACATATGTTTGCATCATAAGATTATTTTACACATCCAGAACTGTAGCCTGTTTCTTAACAAAATTCCATTAAAAAAAACACAACAAATGGAAAAAGTTTTGCAGTTAAAACAGAACACATTACAGTTCTTCAACGTCTAGAACATCTTTAGCTCACTAAGGTACAGTATACATTCCAATGCACCTGGCCCTGTTGTTCTTGAAACATAGGCCCTCATTCCGAGTTGTTCGCTCGGTATTTTTCATCGCATCGCAGTGAAAATCCGCTTAGTACGCATGCGCAATGTTCGCACTGCGACTGCGCCAAGTAACTTTACTATGATGAAAGTATTTTTACTCACGGCTTTTTCTTCGCTCCGGCGATCGTAATGTGATTGACAGGAAATGGGTGTTACTGGGCGGAAACACGGCGTTTCAGGGGCGTGTGGCTGAAAACGCTACCGTTTCCGGAAAAAACGCAGGAGTGGCCGGGGAAACGGTGGGAGTGCCTGGGCGAACGCTGGGTGTGTTTGTGACGTCAACCAGGAACGACAAGCACTGAAATGATCGCACAGGCAGAGTAAGTCTGGAGCTACTCTGAAACTGCTAAGTAGTTAGTAATCGCTTGCGACCGATCAACTCGGAATGAGGGCCTTAGAATTTTTTAAGGCAAGTTCAGAATTGAATGTTGTTTTATAACTATTACCACTGCAGATTTAACTCGGCACCTTCTGAAAGGTAGAAAAGGTGGGCCATAAAAAAAAAAGAGGACAAGTGTTATAGAATAAATTATTCTTACAGCTTATTTCCCCAACATTTAAATTGTCAGCTTGCGTGTTAAGTTACATATCCGCAGCATTCTTGGCTGCTAGCTGACCCCTTTTCTTGGCTGCTAATAGAATCCTTAATGAGTACTAGTGAACCATCTGCCATTGCACATCTGCCTACAACACTCAGATAAGGAGATCTTATTTTACATTAAAAGGCTGTATGATACAGGTTATAAGATGTCCAATCAAGGCATAACCATCCACTTTGAGTCTGCTAATCTTTGTCTTGGGGAGACCTCCAGTTTGCTTGATCTGCAATCTTAGGATCTAAAAATACTAAAAATCAGCCCTATAATACCCTTTTCAGACAGAAGTGTCTGAAATTCCCGGCATTTCAGTGCCTGGTAGTTTTGCCGGTCCCTGTCTGACCCCCCTTTCACACAGACAAGCAAATTACCATGTCAAGAATTTCTACCCGGTAATTTGCAGATGAACACGGGTATTTTGTCTATGTAAAAGGGTCAACCCGGGTTGAAAGTCCTGGGTCTCCAACCCTGGTAAATTCCTAGGTCGACGCATTCACACAGAAAAAGGACCCGAGTTTTTCTGCAAATTACCGGGTAGAACTTGTCACCCGGGAATTTGCCTTTCTGTGTGAAAGGGGTATAAGTAATCCTTTGTCTGTTAATACCCAGTTTTGTTTTGTTACTGTGTAGTGTAAATAAAAATATTAGTGATATATAAATAAATGTTAAATAATGTCATAATGCTGTATTATGAGAGCATCATCCTTAAGGGGTTCATTTATTATTTATCAGATATTAGACTCAATGTGCGGTATTCAAATGATCTATCACGCCCAATCTCCTTTCTAAAGTGATCTCGGTTATCGTACATATTGCATCCATAGTAATCAGATTTTACTGCGTAAAGGGTCGGGCATCCTCACTACCCCAGGAGTAGCGAGCTGAAATGATTATACCACTCCTGTCAACAGAAACAAAATGGGTGTGAAAGGGGGTGAAAATAATTGAATACCGCCCAATAAATAGAATTTCTTATTGGTGCTATTTGCGGCAATAAAAAAATTATTTCTGCCCAGATGTATTAAAAATCACATCCAGGGAAAGGAGCCCTGACCTGCGATGTGTAAAGTAAAGTGAACAAAGATCGCTGCAATTTATGTTGCAGACCTACTGCGTATATGTCGTTAGACAGCACACACGTGAGTGACTATTACCAGGAGGGATATGTGATATGTAGTCTGTAGCCTACAATGGCTAATTGCCGGTAAAAAAGAAAAAAAAAAGGACAAAGTAAACTCCACACAAAGCAATCTGCATCCGGTGTGTGATTCGTCCTCAGGGTAGCTTACAATGAAACAAAAAACAAGCAGGCCGCTGGTTTGTGAAATACACCCTAATTCAGACGCTTTTACAGGAAAGTACATGGATTTTCTGCCCATGGTGGTGGCACTGGTTGGGTCCAAAAAGTTAAAGTGAAACTAAAAGGGTAAGAATAGGTATTCCCTGTTTAAAGTGGGTAGGTGGGCAAGGGGGGGGGGGGATGGTGCATGTTTCTTGAGTGCACTCCCCCCTCAAATAGATAGATACAAAAAAAAAAAAAAAATATATATATATATATATATATATATATAGCGCCTGCCAAAAGAGATCACAGATTCCGGCACATTGGGGGTCATTCCGAGTTGTTCGCTCGTTATTTTTTTTGTTGCAACGGAGCAATTAGTCACTAATGCGCATGCGCAATGTCCGCAGTGCGACTGCGCCAAGTAAATTTGCTATGCAGTTAGGAATTTACTCACAGCATTACGAGGTTTTTTCTTCGTTCTGGTGATCGTAATGTGATTGACAGGAAGTGGGTGTTTCTGGGCGGAAACTGGCCGTTTTATGGGTGTGTGCGAAAAAACGCTACCGTTTCTGGGAAAAACGCGGGAGTGGCTGGAGAAACGGGGGAGTGTCTGGGCGAACGCTGGGTGTGTTTGTGACGTCAAACCAGGAACGACAAGCACAGAACTGATCGCAGTTGCAGAGTAAGTCTCGAGCTACTCAGAAACTGCACAGAGAAGTCTTTTCGCAATATTGCGAATCTTTCGTTCGCAATTTTGATAAGCTAAGATTCACTCCCAGTAGGCGGCGGCTTAGCGTGTGCAATGCTGCTAAAAGCAGCTTGCGAGCGAACAACTCGGAATGACTCCCATTGATAGAGCCTTTGCTATGTTCTGCATAGGAGCCAACATCGTATTTCTAGAGCTCTCTGCCCTGACTAGTTACAGTCCCCCTACAGTCCACTAATGAGAGGGCTGGATACAGTAGGAAGGTGAAGTCTGCCGCTGTGCGCATGGACGCTAGTTTTCCAGAGGTTACTGCGGAGACAGTCAGGGGAAAGAGAGCAGTAACTGTCCTGCGTCCCCTTATCACCTCTGAACACAACAACAGAATTATAGTACAGCGACAGAAATATGGTACAGATGGCTACCCTTGACACATTGGCCTGTGTGCACTGCACACCCTTCATCCATTATACATACGCTACTGATGCAAATTACCTTTAACGTGAACAAACAGCTGAACTAGCTCTGCAGAAGTCACTTTTCCCATTATCCACATTGTTTTGCTTGTAATACTGCGCTAACACAACACTGCTTTTACATTAGCCATACCTAGCCATTAGTAACATGGAAATGCAAAATGTTCTTTCACTACAGACAAAACAAAGGCAAATCTCGAGACGTGAACTATGACTCCTGATTTAAGTTTAGTTTCAACGTAATCTATGCTGACCAGATAAAAACCACATGCACATTTCTATCACCACTTTTCATCACGTCTGTACAGTTTCTTATCTACTTAAATATCATATATAATTGAAAGACAAGCTTTTTATCATGGATTGGCGAGAAGGGTCTACTACCAAAGAAAAAGAACAATCAGCAGCTGTTATCCTTGTCGTCATACCGGCCCCTGCATTCCGGGATCGATATGGTTACTGACAACAAAGTGACTGTCAATATCAATTACCCGTCCCGATTGTGTACAAGCAGCTCAAGAACAATTATTTAGCCATAGTTAAGACTGTGCTTCTGCTTTTTGACGGCATCCGGGGGTATTGATAAGTGGGAGGGTATTCTTTACCCGCTCCCAATGACCCCCCCTTGGAATAGTCCCTGGCTTAGTAGTGCATGGCAAAGCAAAGTGCTGCTATTTATATATGTTACAGTATATTAGATGTTTACTATAGGGGGCAGGCCATGCCTCCCAGTACACAGAGCCACACCCTGACTGCACCCTATACTTAAAATGATTAATGGGACCTCGCTAGGGTAAGGGATCAGGAACAAATGATGATCCCAAGTGCGATCCCATGGGATTCTACCTTTACCCAATGCCTGGAGAATATATATAATTACACCTAGATTCCAGATTGAGTTCATGCTTAATGACGTAGCCTTGACGTTGTCCAGTGAGCTGCAATCAACAGTTGTGCTGAAATTCCTGATGTTAAGAGATCACGGGATCTGCTAAATAGGATGAGTCACTATGAGTCATTGGGTACTACCTGTGAGATACAGACATTTATTTAATAAGTACTGGAATTTATCCTGTCAAAGGGGGTCATTCCGAGTTGATCACTAGCTGCCGTTGTTCGCTGCGCAGCGATCATTTTAAAAAAATGGCAAAATTGCGCATGCGTATGCACCGCATTGCACACGCGCGTCGTACGTGTACAAAGAGCATCGTTGCTGTGCAATGGTTCTAGCGAAGAATCCATTCGCACAGCCGATCACAAGGAGATTGACAGGAAGAGGGCGTTTATGGGTGTCAACTGACCGTTTTCTGGGAGTGTTTGGGAAAACGCAGGCGTGTCAAGGCGTTTGCAGGGCGGGTATCTGACGTCAATTCCGGGACCTTCGTCGCTGGATTCATCGCACAGGATAAGTAACTGCAGGGCTAGTCTTGTTTTGCACAAAATGTTTTTGGAGAGCTCGGCTGCATAGGCGTTGGCACACTTGCAAAGCGAAAATACACTCCCCCGTGGGCGGCGACTATGCGTTTGCACGGCTGCTAAAAGTAGCTAGCGAGCGATCAACTTGGAATGAGGGCCAAAGTTGCATGCGTTATATATATTTTTCACTATTGGTTGGTTTTATAAGAAACCTCACAAACTTTTGCTATGGTGCCCACAAATGTCTAGCTACATCCTTGTTTGTGCCCATTATTCCAGTAACAGTGATGTGGACTGCGCCTTGTAACAGCTTTTCTTGCAACTAATTTGGTGTATAAGGATCCATTTTCATATTTCAAAAAGTCGACAGGTTCAAATGGTCAACACACATATGGTCAACACAACTTTTAATGTATTTTTGCATTTTTTTTAAACTTTTTCTTACTTTACCATCCACGTGGACTACGATTGGGAATAGTAACCTGTGCTGAGCGAGGCACCTTGACCAACGTATGGTGAACGAAGCGAGCCATGCGAGGGAACGTGTCACACTAACTGATGTTCCATATACTTTAACGGTGAGAACAACACCAAAACAACACCTCCAAAAAGTCGTATAAACCTTTTTATGTGTCAACCATTTTCCATGTCGACCTTTCCATGTGTCAACCTTTTCTACCTGTTGACCTAATGACCCTTTTGACCGTGTCAACCTGTTTCATGTCGGCCATATTGGGTCAACCTAGTAATGGTCGACCGAAGTAGGGACGACCTACTTAATCATACCGGCATGAGTGGGGATGGGGAGGAGGAGCAGGCCAGGACAGCAGATGTGCCTGTAGCTGCACACTGATGATAAAGGAGAAACCACTGGCCCCAAGCAGTAAATGTCCGGTGAGGGTGTTGCGTGATTGAGCGATGCAGTGGGGTGGCGGAGGCGTGGGTGAGTGAAAAGTTTGCCATGGGGCTCCATAAGATAAAGTTATGCCTATTCTAAATGCTTGTTTTCAAATCCTGTTAAATCTAACAGGGATTTATTCATGGACAGTTTAATCAAGGTTCATGTTGTTATGTGCAATACCTTTCAAGCTTTTTATTAATGACCTTGTTGATGGCCTAGAAAGCAACATTTCCACATTTGACCGTGTAGAGTTATTACCAGATAGCATGATAATAACTTGTCACAGAAAGCTTTAGACAAATGGCAAAAAGGCCTGTAAAATGGCAGATTCAATTTATTGTACATAAATGCAGGGCTGTGCACCTAGGCTACAGTTATAGTTTTGCTATTAACAAACTGAATGTAAGACAATTGAAGAAAAGGACTTCGGAATACTGGTTGACAGAAAGCGGAGTAGCAATACACGGTACCAGACGCAGGCTGCAAAAGCAAATAAAAAAGGGAACAAATGAACATGATGAATACGTAGTATTGCTGTTGTATATGTAACTAGTTAAATCAAGGAACATATTTATCAAACAATTAAAAGCGGTATGGTTAGAGGGTGCAATCCGAAGATCTGAGCGAGCAAAAGGACCAATGAGAAGCCGCAATGTCCTTGATTGAGTCTTCTCATTGGTCCTCATACTCACACACCCACCAAAAAGTCACACGGCAGCTGGAGCTAATACCCCTTTTCCACTAGCTTTAAAAACACAGGTAAATGTGCGGGGGCGCGCATTTACCCGTGTTTTTCCTAGTGGAAAAGGGTCCCCCTGCAAATTCCCGGATCAAGTGATCCGGGAATCCTACCTGGGTAGATTGCCGGGTTGAACACGTGTTCAACCCGGTAAGCTGTGTAGTGTGAACGGGAGCCGTGTAGATGCGACATGGCTCCCGTTCACAGTGAATGGAAGGGCGGCACTGGAGATCATGTGATCTCCCAGTGCCGCCCCTGCCACGTCAGCAGCAGCGTCACCAACCCGTCAAAATGGCGGGTTGGTGAGCGATGTGGGAAAGGGGGCTGTAACACGGGTGGCAGCCGTGTCAGGCTCCCGGCTGCGACCCGTGCTACACATAGGCGTGCGCAGAACATTTTATTAGGGGGTGCACCGACGGAGGGGCGTGTCTAGCACTGCCTATTGGGCGTGTCTATCACTGCTTATTGGCACGCAATACAATATTAATCACATACCACAAGGGGCCTGCTACTGCAAACAAGAGAGGGGGGGGTGTCAACATGACAGCAGCACATCACTGCCTCACTGACAGCAGCACATCCCCCGCCTCACTGACAGCAGCACATCCCCCGCCTCACTGACAGCAGCACATCCCCGCCTCACTGACAGCAGCACATTCCTGCCTCACTGACAAGAGCACATCCCCGCCTCACTCGCCACAAGAAACGGCTCTGGCACAACCCCCCTATCCTCCCCACCTCTCAGCTAAAGTACTACCTCCCTCCGCCCCAGAGAGTACTGCCCTCATCCTCAGCAGTACTTCCATCCTCCCCACCCAGTAAGCACTACTCCCATCCTCCCCAACCAGAGTACTGTCCCCATCCTCCCCAGCCAGTGAGCACCACTCCCATCCTCCCCAGCCAGTGAGCACCACTCCCATCCTCCACAGCCAGAGAGCACCACTCCCATTCTCCCCAGCCAGAGTACTGCCCCCATAGCCAGCAGCCACAGTATTACCCACATCCTTCTCACCCAGAATAACTTATGCAATAAGTGCTCCAAGGAGACCACTTACCAGCACTGGCTCTGGCTCACCTCTACAGGACATTTCCTGGGACCCCCAGTACCTTAGTGTCTCACTGCACAGCCCTCCGCAGTGTCTGCAGACTCAAGCACTGAGTAGCCACCATGCTCTACTTGGTGGTTCTCGGAAGAAGATGGAGGACAGTCGCGGCCCGTGGAATGGGCCGGGCTTGAGCTAGGGGGCGGGGCTTCAGCAACTATAGCTACTGTAGCAGAAGAGAAACTTTTTTTGTCAACAGCAGCAGCAGCATTGTCGGTGGATCCGATCGGCACTCAGCTGAGGTGCCTTGATTCTGCTGGTCTGCAGCTACCTGTCATACAGTTTGACAGGAGCCGCACAGCACAGCAACAGATACAGCGGCGGAGCAGGAAGAGCGCCTCTGTAACCCGGCGGCTACCTGTATTGCTGACCTCGCCGAGCTCATTGCGTCGGCACTGCGCGCAGCAGCTCTTCACAAATGTTGCCTCTGACCGCACATCGCAGCAAAGAAGGGGTGAGTGCTTTCCGCCGAGGAACAACGGGACCAGCCTAGGATGATCTGTGACTGTCCCGGCTTCCTGGCGTCAGTGTGTGAGAGGGTGCCGCACATTAGGGGGTGCCTGTGCGCACCAGGCACCCCCCGTGCGCACGCCTATGGTGCTACAGATGGAAAAGGGGTATAAAAGATTAACTGCAGATCCCGGAAAAGAGAAACACTGCATAGAGAAGCACCCTGGACCCCGGAGAGTGACAGAGTTATAGGCCCTATTTCCTCTATACTTTGTAGTGCAGCTTTAAATTGTGTTAACATTACAGTGAATTCGGAAAACGGAAAATGAATGGTGGAATTAAATTATGTGTTAAGTGGGAAGAGACATCTGCCAGATCTCTTCTGAAGACTATGAAACAGTTCAAAGATCTGACATTGCTGTTTTGCAAAAGCAGCGAGCCATACTCCTAGATAAACGTGGTCTACAGGGAAAAGCGGGGAGGCATTTTGTGGGTGTTCCAGATGCAGCCATTTCATTATAACGATGGCTCTAGATTCTTTTAAAGTAAACCTTTCTACACATCACTCTGCCCAAAATAAAACTGAAGAGAAATACATCAGTATTTTAATTGTATACATTATTAATGTTTGGATCAGCCAGACACAAAAGTCAATAATTACGTTTCTCTGCACTCGTCTAGGCAGCCCTTCAGTGCAAGCAGCTGAGCATGAACTGTGCCGTGACCCAGCTTATTAGAATGCATGAAATTACTGTGCATGTATAATGGACAGTTGGATCTAATTAAATCTTCCCAGCTTCTTGTCCATTGTATAAAAGGAGAGTATAGAAATCGAGCATTCCAGAACAGAAGTGACAAAGGGTGAACTCTAAAAATGCATTTTAAATCTAATGTAGCTGCAGTAATTGCGGCTACAAAAAACCGCAGTATACGTGTGAACCTTGTAAAAAGGTAGGCGCTCAGCGTCACTTTATAGTTTAACCCTGTTACTGCCAAGAAATAAGCCAGCTGCACATTGCAATAAAACCCACCCTTTGTCAGCAGGCATGAAGAGAGTAGTGTGCACATGCCACTATCTCTGTACCACCTGATTCAACATGTGCAGATGTTTGTGTAGTACTTTATCAACTGAAATATACACAGGAGAACAGCATGAAACCAGTTTAGAACCCAAATTCTCTCCTGTCTAAAACTAGCGATTGGCAAAGGTGCAAAGACCAGATTGCAAACACAATTGCCACATATATATATAAGTTTATTCATGTCAATTCAGCTCAGGATTTAGAGACTTCTCCTAGATAGGCTCTATATTAACCTTTTCAACTTACAGGAAGCATCATTTAATTGTTCAGAGTTTTAGAATTCATTGTATGCAGTTATAATTATCTTCTGTACGTAATATCAGTTGTCATGGCCACTTGAGAGAGGGGGAGGGGGATACTTAACATTGATTGCAGTTTTGGCACGATAATCACACTTTCTTATTGCTTCATATGGCAGAAATAAAGAATTATGTAACAACCAATGTAGACTTGCAGGGGACCCATACACAATCACTTTCCTTCCAGGTTCGTGTTTGGATCCGGCAGACTTATGTGATTGTCCATTCGCGCATTGGCAAGTGGCCATTACCATAGAGGGATCCAAGTGTCTCTCATTGGGCGGGATGTACTAATGTACATCGCCGCCCTGTGCCACGGTGCTGATCGCATATGTACTAACATATGCGATCAGCATTGCGGAGGACAGCTCTTCCGATAAGAGCTGTCCTCCGCGATGCACAGCGGCAGCCTGACTTCCGGGATTCGGCCCGGGAGTCAGTCTGCGCATGCGCGGGGTGACGGGGGCGACCGCAGGGCATGCTGGGAGGGATCCGATCGGATCCCTCACACAGCGCCGCGGAGAGAAGCCCATAGGCTTCCATGGACTATCGCCAGCTAAAGCTGGCGTACCCCGCCGCGGCGCTGACCTGCCGGCCGGGGTTAGTACATCAGGAAACTGCGGTAAACAGGGAGTTTAACACATTTTCCGCTTAGTACATCCAGCCCCTAAAAACAAGCACAAACTTGAACCCTGTAGTCTACAATGGCTAATGCCTTAGCTATTGGGACCCATGGTTCGAATAGTTAAGCCTCCTGGAGCTCGGTACGTTCGACAATATCACAGTCGTATGGGGGCTGTTCAGGCAAATTTAGAGGCACCCTAACATTTGTCTTTAAATTGTGCATGATAATGTTACTAAAAAACATTTTTACCAGTGCACCCGCCTGTTTATGGGGGTGATTCAGATCTGAGCGTAGCTAAATTTAGCACATCTACAATAGTGTCTCAGACATGCGGGGGGACGCCCAGCACAGGGCTAGTCCGCCCCGCATGTCTGACCGTATACCCCCACAAGGGTGCAAAGCATCACACAGCGGTGATGCTTTTGCACTCGCTGAGTAGCTCCCTGCCAGCACAGCTCCTGCGCACTGGCAGGCCGCCACTCACCGCGTCCCAGGTCGCATCGGCTGCATGTGATGTCACGTGGCCGCCGTGGCCCACCCCCACAACGGTCCAGACCGCACCCTGCCATCAGCGCTCTAACGTCGATGGCACGCCCCCTCCCACCCCGCGACCACCTCTGCCTGTCAATCAGGCAGAGGCGATCGCAGCCATGAGATGCTGATAACATCTCACTGGGCTCCCGGGGAGCGCATGCGCAGTGCGGCCACTGCAGGTGCGCACTGCAGCGAGGGCTTCAGACTGCATTTGCTGCCGCTGCAGCGATCCAGTCTGAATTAGGCCCTAAGTCTGTACCAAGAGAGAATCCTTTGGTGTGATAAACAGGGCCGAAACTAGCACTGTGCCAACGGTGCCTTATTAAGGAAGCTTAGGTCATAAAATAAAATGACAGAGAAGCATGTGTGGTACGCTTCTACTCTGGCTATGATGTGGGTGAGACCCAGTGTGCTGCAGCGCTGCCTGTGGAGAAGATGCTGTAACTTAGACACAGACGCACACACATTGTGTATAAGGGGCTCTACCTGGCGTAATGTATATAAGGGACTCTACCTGGTGCAATGTGTTTAAGGGGCTCTACCTGACATAATGTGTGTAAGGGGCTCTACTGGGCGGAATGTATATAAGGGGCTTGACCTGGCATAATGTGTATAAGGGGCACTACCTGGCAAAATATGTATAAGGGGCTCTACCTGGTGTAATGTGTATAAGGGTACTACTGTGTGGTGTAATGTGAATAACGGACACTACTGTGCAGTGTTATGTGAATTGGCACTATTCTGTGGCCACACCCCTTCTGCATTAACCCACACCCCTATATTTTGGCGCACACCTTCGACGTGCATTGTCCCTATTTTCAATAGGTGGGGAAGGGGTGGGGGGGCACCAATTCTATTTCTGGCACAGGGGACCAAAATGTCTAGTTACATCTCTGGTGATAAATACTTCATAACTGATATATATCTCATATGTGCTAAGAGGATTAGCCAGCCATATCAATAGCATAATATTAGCAAACCTGGTCATTATTAAAAGAAGGGGCTTGTAGCGGGGACCAGCCAATGGTTATTGCAACCTCTACTGCCCCAATTACTACACAGCTGGCTTTCCCACCCCCAATGGCTGAATTTGAAAAACTACTAAAACTACTTTTAAATAACAAGTAGAAAAGCTCAAAAAAAAAGCTCAAAAAAAAAAAGAAAAGGGAAATGAAAAGCTAAATGACAGTTCTTTCCTCAGATTTAGTACATAAGGTATATTTATAAGTAAAGCGAACACTGCAATTTACCAGGTACAAGTGCTCAGAAGATAATGTACTGTACCTGACTAAATGGTACCTATCAAGGTTAAGTCATTGTGTACACTTACAGGTTTCTGATTTGAGACTCTTGATTTCCCAAGTTCCAAATTCTCTGAAGACAATTATCTATACATATAATAAAACTGTAATAAAACTGCAAAGGTTGAGTCTGTATATAGCGATTTTTGTTTTTGAGAAATATACTTCTAGGGACTGTTTATGAACTATGGAGACAGACAAAAAGAAATTCAGAATTTTTGTCTGCCTGTTCAGGCTTGTTGGCTGAATTTGGATACCGTTTTCACTATTGTATAGCTTAGGGACCAAGAAAGAAACTGATGTATGTATGATCCTCAATGTGACATCAGGGAGAGAAGCAATAAAGGAAAAAACGAGACGCTTGACACACGGTGCAAGCAGTGTTCAGGCTCCTCAAGTACGAAATGACTATATGTATATAAATATATATATATATATATATATACAGAAAGAGTATTGTCCACACTCACGTCTTCAGAAAACATTGCTGGGGTGACTTCCAGATAATTGGGATCAAGGTCCCACTCCAATATAAATCCAACAAAAAAGGCAGGAGCACTCACCAGTCTTCAAAGTAGTAAAATTGGTTTTTATTCAGATCATTAGTGCAGGAATCAAATCGACGTTTCGGTCTGCATGTAGACCTTTGTCAAGATAATTACAGACTGAACAGAGTGCCCTTATATACCCCCATAGAGACCCACCCACTAGTTAATCAAAAGCAACGCCCCCACACCCCATATAAATATAACAACAACAATTGTAAAAACGTACCTATTGTTTATACAAGACAATAAATGAATAGGTACATAGAGTACCAAACACCATCCTACCTAGATCCAGTCAGGTCCAAAGAAGAGATCACAGAGCTGTGTGTGTTTGATATTACATCAGTGAGGCGAGCGCTCCGGCGTGCGTTCCAGCGGCCTCCTCACTTCCTGCCAGTGGAACGCATCACCTGACCGGATGTCGGGCGCTGCCATAGAAACTAAACAACAAACCGGATAATAGAATTTACACACAGCATATCCGGGATCAGACACCCGCAAGTGGTCCCAAAGTCCTATGTTGTATTGTGGACATTAAAGAATCATAGTTAAGTATGCATTCTATATTAGATATATCCAACGAAGTTGGTATATAGCAATTTAGCAATGTAATGAATAGCTTGAACCGGACTGGGTAGGTAGGGCGGAGCTGTAGGAGAACCCTATAGCAAGTATACCACATGTACAACAGGATATAGATATATATATACAGGCATAAATCTCAGGACCAACTTTCTCTCCCAAGGGCAGCTTTACATGGCT
This sequence comes from Pseudophryne corroboree, assembly GCF_028390025.1. Taxonomy (NCBI): domain Eukaryota; kingdom Metazoa; phylum Chordata; class Amphibia; order Anura; family Myobatrachidae; genus Pseudophryne; species Pseudophryne corroboree. Next base: position 826,328,939 of record NC_086447.1, read on the forward strand.
TGCACACGAGTTAGTAGCCCCAAGCATCTTTTTTGATGAAAAAACTGTAAATATTGTTTACAAAGTAAACTGCATTTTTCAGGCATGGTAACCTGCATCTCCCGATTTACGTGGCAGGCATGATGCAGCTAATTGAATAGCTCTGGGCACTCATTCCCAGCGCTATTTTATATCACATTTAATTGAATTCCCCAAAAAAATAGATAAGACCACTTGTCTTGCATAGGCACTTACCTGATCTCTGTACTAAGGAGCAGCCTTGTTTACCCATTCTCCTGTCCAATAAACACCAGAATTTTAAAACATCCTCTCTGATTCCTGGTAGAACAAGCGGGTTCACTACGGCTGGCCGGCGGTCGGGCTCCCGGCGACCAGCATACTGGCGCCGGGAGCCCGACCGCCGGCTTACCGACAGTGTGGCGAGCGCAAATGAGCCCCTTGCGGGCTCGCTGCGCTCGCCACGCTACGGGCACGGTGGCGCGCCACACTATTTTATTCTCCCTCTATGGGGGTCGTGGACCCCCACGAGGGAAAATAAGTGTCGGTATGCCGGCGGTCGGGCTCCCGGCGCCGGTATACTGAGCGCCGGGAGCCCGACCGCCGGCATACAGAAGACCACCCGAACAAGCAACCCTCACAGAACCCTCTGACTTCTATAGCAAAAGGCATCACTACACCCAATGCTCTTGCACTTTAGATTAGAATTTTGTTTGAGACACACATTGTGCAAAAGTACGAATCCAAGAGCATACGCATGTCCTTTAACTGCAACCCTATTCGGTAAATACATTCTTTAATATTATTTCCTAGTATTGCTCTGCTTAGCCTTCTTTATAATTTAAATAACTTCTGAGTTTAAAGATTCATTTGTACCATACTTATCTACTTTTTCTGCCTCTTCCACGGGAGAAGACCGGAGAGGAGACACAGCTGGCCACTTCAGGGGTGGGGCTGTTATATCATTAGACACCGCTCCCACAATGGGAAAATGCAGTGGGTCTGTGATTCCGGTGATTTTCTCCCTATCCTGCATCAATACTAATCGGGCGGGGTGCGAGAGAGCCGCCTGCGGGGGACTAGCCGAAAAATTGTGAGTATCCTGCAATTTACTAACCTACTTGGAATGTTTAGAAGTGGGCTTCTCTGGAACTGCAATAATGAAGATATTGAGAATGCAATATGAAAAATAAAAACGGGTCTCCTCCATTTTCCCTTTGGTACAGTATATAATTGCAGTACTCACAACCTACATCATCTTATACGTATTAGTTTCAGATCTCTTGACTACAGTGTCGGACTGGGGCATGTAGGGCCCACCGGGGGAATGCAGTCACAGGGGCCCATGTTTAGGGGTGTGGCCAGTTTGCTGAGGGGGTGTGGCCTGCCACCTCATTGGTTTCACTAACCATTAGAGAGTGCAACGTCTGGGCCCCTTCATAAATATATACAGTAAATTCAGCTGCTGCATGTATGATAATGTACCAGATTAATAACAGCACTGCAGAAAATACACAATAGTCCAGAATAAGGTAACATATGTATAATGTATAATTCAAGTGCACAGTCTAGAACCTGATCCTTAGAGCAGGAGGTGGGTCCCCAGGCAGTGGGGCCCACCGGTGGTTTCCACTGTACCCCTGTGGGCCAGTCCAAGGCTGCTTGACTATGTAGTTATAATATGATGCAAGGCCAGTTTTGTTTGCTACTCGCAATTCTCTCACCTCTTCCAATAGTCCATGATCTTCAAGTAGAATATTAACCTGTATTTTCTGCAGAACATCCTTTTATCGTTGCTGAATGTCTGCTGAAGCACCTTTAATCCTCATTAGCAGCCCCACACTAATGATTTCTGTCTTACAGAGACAGCCTGAAATCTTGATTAGATTGATTTTAATGAACTTCCTTATCAAGTAATTGACCCATATAAAGTATTGTAAAGCAGACCTCTGTTTATATGCCTAGATAGATACACAAGGTGTAGAGGGCAGGGGATCGCAGAATGTAGCCGTGGGAAGACGTTTAACCTCCAGGTCTGGAGGAACGAAGGATAATTATGGATTAAAGTCATATCAGAGACACTGTTATCATATATCTGTGGCTACGCATCCAACTAATCTATACGGCAAACCTTCTGCACTGGCCGTCCCTGCAGGTAATTGTTTAAGATAACGCAGTTAGAACATTGGCCTCTCCAAAACAGACACATACAAAGCAAATAAATACATACCAAATATCAAAGTTGCTGCAATAATTCATTTACTGTATAAAGATAAATGGGATGCGGTTATGTTACCGGCACTCGGGATCCCGGCGGTCAGCATGCCGACGCCGGGATCCCGAACGCTAAAGATTCCAGCAGTCGGAATGCCGAGCCACAGGGTCTATTCCCACTCGTGGGAATAGAACCAGTGGCAAGCGCAGCGAGCCCGCAAGGGGTTTTGTTGCACTCGCACCTCGCCGGCATTCTGCTGCTGGGATCCCGGAGTCAGTATGCCGACCGCTGGGATCCCAGCAGCCGATATAATATACCCAACCCAGGTAAACAATTTGTGGTCTTCTTGTATTCGGCTACGACATGTGGGCGTTCGTTTTGCCTTAAGGGCCGCAAAACAGGTACCTGTATATGCTAGTAAAATATTAATTGTAATACCGCAACACTAAGGGGGCCATGTATTAATAATCACAGCACTGCTGCGATTACAACCAATCCTTACCACATGGTATATTGCCATTCTGTTTGAAAATATTCCGCTATGTACTGAAGTCAGCTTTCAGGGACATGAGTTGCGATAGCCGCTGTCCCTGCGAGTTACTTCCCTGGCATTTTGGAGGAGGGTTTCCATTTGTGCATGTTTGAGCACAGTGTTAGTTTCCGCCACCCCAATAGAGGCTGCAGGAGGGGGATTAGGAGAACTCTCTCCTGTGAGTAGCCTTCATAGGCATAAAGCAGCTGAAAATGGTGTAACCTAAAGGGGCCAAACCCAGAGTTTGTTACATTGGAGTCAGATTATAGTCACCATTGATAAAAATGGGGACTGTAATCTGCAGTGCTAATTTTTGTGGAATCCCTGCATTAGGCTGTTACTACATAGAAGAAATTTAGAATTTTTTCTGAAACAAAATAAAAAAATGCTTGATAAATAGGCCCCTACATGACGTCGTTCACAGACAAATAGCGTTGGCTCTGCAGCACAGCCGATGGCCGATATATATCTTCAGATATATATAATCCAATATACAGGTCATTGGGGCATTGCCAAGAGAAAGATGAGAGACATGAGACCGAACAATGCAGAAGAGCTGAAGGCCGCTATTGAAGCATCCTGGTCTTCCATAACACCTCAGCAGTGCCACAGACTGATAAAATCCATGCAACGCCAAATTGAGGCAGTAATTCATGCAAAAAGGGGCCAAACCAAGTACTGAGTACATATGCATGATTATACTTTACAGAGGGCCGACATTTTAGTATTTAAAATCCTTTTGTTTTTGTTTTTTTTATGGAATATTCTAATTTTCTGAGATTTAGGATTTGGGGTTTTCTGAAACTGTAAGCCACATTCATCAAAATTATAACAAATAAAGGCTTGAAATATCTCACTTTTCATGTAATGAGTCTATATAATATATTAGTTTCACCTTTTAAGTAGAATTACTGAAATAAATGAACTTTTGCACGATATTCTAATTTTCTGAGTTTCATCTGGTTGTGTGTATGGGCGCTCTGCCAACCAACTGCAGACTTGCTGTGGAGGACTGACGTCACAGATGAGCGGGCAAATTCAAATGCCCGCCCAGCTGGGTGTCCTGACCGACACTTCGAACGACTGATCGTTAAGTGTGTATACCTACCTGGATTGGTCGCTGGGTCGGTGCAACGGCGGGTCCTCTGAAGTGTTAGTCAGGTGTGTACCCAGTTTAAGGCTCTATACTGTCACTAGGTGTTTTATGATGTCATGATTAATACAATTATAACTGACAGGAGAAATATATAGTTACATTTTCTGGTTTTACCTCAACAGAATAAAGTAAATCCTGCCTGCCGGACCCCACTGTTCGGTAGAGGAGAAACTGGGATGGTTGTAGAAAATTCATGGTTGAATAAAATGGCTCCAACAACTTCTATCCAGAAATAGTTTTTCTTCTACAGTCCGGATTCAGTTCCACTGCGCACGTGTAAACCGGCTAGCGGGGTCACGGCTGCACATATTCCCTCTGTCTGGCCCTAAACAGAACAGTATCACTGGCTGCCTTGGTAACATAATAAATTACATCAATAGGTCACTTGCCAGATATTAGTAAATAGAATCCTAAATTTCTCAACCCTGCCGTCACACTGTTGCAGCAAGGAACTGAGAGTGTACAATCGGTAGCGGAAAACTGACTCCAGTAATGGGAGGTAAGACCTCATACACCCCCTTCATTTTTTTATAGTGTCTAATTATCTTTAGTACTTATCCTTTTGTATCAGTGTCCATTTCCCTATAGATTGTAAACTTGCGAGCAGGGTCCTCTTACCTTTTTGTTTATTTTTTTATTGCTTTTGTTGCCAATTGTAAAGCGCAATGGAAAATGTTGGCGCTATATAAGTAACTTGTGATAAATAAATGATTCAAACACATTCCATTTCTCTTACTGGCACATACCTTAAGAATGGCATGTGATGGCGGAGAAACACAGACGTACAATCTGAGCAGCTTGTGTAACTGCCAGTATGCAGCCCTCTCACCCTGCCGCAGTGCGCCCACTGGTGCCATCCCTGACACCTGGTGCTCAGTGGTAAAAGCTTCTGTAGCCTCTGGAATGTAGGCCACTGTTTACAATAGGTGTACTAACATATACTCGCTGCGCAGCGGGCACGGTGCCTCCCCAAGAGGGAGAATAGTTGTCGGTATCCCGGTGGTTGGGATCCCGGTGCTGGTATACAGAGCGCCAGTATCCCGACAGCCGGGATATCGAGTGCCTCCCATTTACAATCATGTGCAGACAAAGAGGTAATGTAAGCAACGACTTAAATACCAATCACCTGGGCATCATAGTAACATAGTATCTAAGGTTGAAAAAAGACAATTGTCCATCGAGTTCAACCTATTTGTGGTCTCCTATGCACGATTATTTTGTAGAAAATTTTGACTGAAGTTGATGACTGCCGTTACGTTTTAGCCCTCTTTTTTATAATAACCATAGTGCGTGACTATGCCCCGTAACCCTGGATATCCTTATCAATTAGGAATTTATCTAACCCATTCTTAAAGGTGTTGACTAAGTCGGCCATTACAACTCCCTCAGGCAGGGAATTCCAAACGTATCGTCCTTACCATAAAAAACCTTTACGCCGTATTGTGCGAAATCTCCTCTCCTCTAACCTGAGCGAGTGTCCACGAGTCCTCTGTGTTGATCTAACCAAAAACAGGTCCTGCGCAAGATCTGTATATTGACCCCTTATATATTTGTAAATGTTGGACATGTCCCCAAGTCCATCACTAGTCTAAAGTAACCTAGACAGCACTCAACATGTCATATGTATTTTCTAAGCATAAAATGTATGCAGATAAAGATTTCATAAATTGATGAACGCCAAATATAGTAACATTGTGCCTTATTTACATCATAATGACTGTAGATCTTGTCTGTGATGTTGAATAATATTAAATGTTCCTTTTAAATCCCAGGATTACTAAGAAAAGCAGAGACTCCACAGCATTGATACATTAACTGCAACATTTTTTATTTATTTTTTAAATGGAAAATAAAAAGAGAGAAAAACGTATCTTATTTCAGACATCTGTTTTGGGTGATCCATGAAATGCACAGCTACGGACCTGAGCGCCTCCTAAGTGCTTTTATGCATTTTTCATTCTGTACTACAGATCTTCACTTTGATGCTGTGCAACCCATTAACTTCTGCACTGAATCTGCCAGTGTGTGCCCTCTCGTACATCTCACCAGTAACAACAATAAATCCCAAATATGAAGATTTCATGTCAGCACTTCAATAGGTTTAGGGTGTTCCCGTAGTAAATAAAATATTTAGTCCTTGACAATTACTTTTGCTTTAAATCCATTTATGTCAAATGGAACTACCATATTGGTCTGTCTCATCTCACCCAGCCATTTAAGAATTTCTTGTTTTATTAATTATTCGCTATAATTTTAGTCTAGAACATTACCATGGCATGTGGTTTTATATATTGTGTTGTCCCCTGGACCAGCCAGTGGCGTTGGAATGGGGGAGGCGGGAGGGGCAGGCGCTGGAGAGGGGGAGCGATTGCCTCCGAAACCCCGCTGAGACTCCTCCTTTAAAAGTCTGCCGCCAGCGCCGCAGCGTGCTGCCCCCTGTGCTGTCCTAGCCAGTTCTTCAACATTACTGGGAGGAGGCGGGGATGTCCCGGCACGCCTCCTCCCAGTAATGCCTCCCTGAAGAGTGAAGTGCCGACCAGGACAGGACATGTGGCAGCAGGATGCGGCGCCAGTGGCAGCCTTTTTGCAGTAGGAGTCTCCGCGGGGAGCCGGAGGTAAGCGCTCCCAGCACAGGGTGTGGGGTGGGGGGGGGAGCCAAAACGGATATTTTACTATGCCCCCCCAACCACAACCCATTCCTGCGCCCCTGGTACCAGCCAAGCTTCTGCTGCAAATTTAGGGGCTAATTCTAAGTTGGGAGCAATAAAAAGAAAAAGAACAATTTGCTTTGCACCTTGCAGGTGGGGCCAGGGTTGGAATGGCCCACAGGGGCCCAGGGGAAACCCCCGGTGGGCACCACTACAGGTTCTAGACTGTGTTCTTCAATTATGCATATGTTACCTTTTACTTCACAGGACTATGGTGTATTTTCTACAGTGCATTCCTGTTATTAATCTAGTACATTAGTATGCATGCACTATAAGTGTTTACTATATATATATATATATATATATATATATAGCATACATACGGCGGCACTCCAATAAATCACGCTGACACCGGCAAGTGCTTCAACGTTTCGAGGGTTTATTCCCTCGTCATCCTGATGACGAGGGAATAAACCCTCGAAACGTTGAAGCACTTGCCGGTGTCAGCGTGATTTATTGGAGTGCCGCCGTATGTATGCTATTGTTGGAGTTCCCTGCACAGGACCCAAACGGAAGGCACCATTTGTATGTACTTGCTGGGAGTGCTGTCTATTTGGAGATTTATATATATATATATATTTATTTATATTACAGAGTCCTGCCCATGTACTCTCTACTGGTTAGAAAAATCAATGTGGTGGCTAGCCACACCCCCTCTGTAGACTAGACACACCACTAATGGGACCCTACCACTGCATTTCCCCGGTGGGCCCTTCATGCCCACCGGGAAAATGCCCAGTCCAATACTCGGTGGGGCAGAAGTAAAATGTGCAGAGATCAGGTCCATAGCTAGGCATGTGTGACCGGTGCCACAGATGTACCTGATAAGCAACCTGCAGTCTGCGCAGCAAATTGGAGCATCTTTATGACTCCCCAGTAAATGCTGCTCTTACCTGTGCTTCCGACCCCCTGAATTTGTGCCCTATTACAGCTGTGGCAAAGTCATTTAGATTTTATTCTTTTTCGGGAGGGGGGGGGGGGGGGGAGTGTCCAAACTCAGCTCTGTGTTGCAGTGTAAAAATATAGCTACCAGTATTTGTGGGCTACATGCAAAGAGCAACCAGTATTTACCTTGGGGCCCGGTACAAAAGATATCACTGGGGCCCCCACAACCCTCCTTGACCGCATTTTAATGCAGAGGGTTGTATTAAAAAAATTGTACATATGTGTGTGTATGTATGTATGTATATTAAACAATGTTCAAAATCTGGCACTCTCCTCTCTTCAAATACAGCAGAGCCGGATGCCTTCCTCAGCATACATGCAGAGTTTTTAGTTCATAAAAAGTTTCAGTAAAGAAATTGAAACGTTGAGATAAGGAAGGATCTCCGTTGTTCTTTTTTAAAAATGCTGTGAGTGCCCCCATATGGTCTAAAACACACACACACACACACACACACACACACACACACACACACACACACACACACACTCTATTTCTCTCTTTCTCTGTATATATATATATATATATATATATATGTGTGTGTATATATATATATGTATATATATATATATATATATCTATCTATCCACCACAGTAATTTTTCTCTAATCTACTCCTGGAGAGGTGAGTGCACACGCTTACCAAATCACAGCCACCGGCGCCGCTGTACAGACCAGGCTCCGAGTCCCCACATCAAGCTGCCAGCCTGCCTGCCTGAGTGTGTCTGCGACTCTGCACGCTGGCCTTGCTGTCTGTAGCCGCAGTCCCGCTCCTACTTTGCCGCTCCTCACAGCAGAGACAGGGCAGCGGGGAGGATAGGAGGGATGAATGCAGCGTCATGCATAGCACTACGTCACTGCACACGGGGACTGGCTTCCGGAGTTCTGTACAGCTGACCTGGGGGCTTGGCTGGGGGCAGTCGGGGGGGGGGGGGGTTACAATAGGGGGAGCCGCTGAATGCTGAAAAAAAGCTATTAGTAAAAGCTTTTAAATGCACAGCAGGTGGCCCGCGGCCGGCGCGATGCCACGGTTTATACAATTATTTAAATCAATGCCAGGCTGCTGCCGCCACACTGCAGCAACTGGACCTTGGGGCCCCTCACAATGCCGGGGCCCGGGACGGGTTTTTGCCGGGGCTGCCCTGCATGCAAAAAATAAATACACATATTTGCAACCCCTTGTATTGCAACATGGTTTGTTCCAAAGGCAACGTTACTTGCTTTTTATTATTGTGTTCAAATAATTCTCTTTTTCCCATTCTTAAAATGGGTTAATTGTCTTTTAAAAGGGATTCTGAAACACATCATTTTCGCTATATTAGATGAGAAAAGCGTAAAGTTGAAAAATATCACTACTTAATTAGTTTCATCCACTGAAAGCCATTATAACCTGAAGTTCATGCAGATCAACATAACTCATTACTTTGCATTAAAGATGCTACTCGTTAATAGAGGAAATTACCAAAATCGCACATTTTACATTGATTCCGCTTTTCCACTAAGTTATTTAATCCACATATTTTATATCGATAATACAGTACATTAGGTCAACTGCTTTGCAAATAGATTTAAAGAGTGTATGGTATTATTGTTGTTTGGGAAGGTATACTGAAGAAGCCAATCAGTTTGTGTTAATGAAGTACCAGTTTCCTCTCATTCAGAAATGATGATTTCTATTGGTGCTTATGGCAGGGATAGAAAGTCTTCTACCAACTAAATTTTCCAAGAAAAGCTTGCTGTGTCAAATTGCGCGTTTGGTGGTAGCCTAGACCTACCGTGGAAAAATGTATTAACAATTATTTTTTTAAATATCAAAATAATAAAAAAAAACTGCTATAAATGCATCAATCCTTCTTCAATAGGCTTCCCAGTGATCCACAAGGGAAAGCTACTGCTGGAGATAACTGGGGAACCTATTGCCAACCATAGGGCTTCTAAAACAGGGACAAGCTCCAGTTATGGCAAAAACACCCATTGCCCCATGTAATAAATAAACATCTAGGGCAGTGGTTCCCAAACTTTGTAAAATCATGGCGCCCTAGAGTATCAGAATTTCTTTTATGGCAGTTTCTTATCAAGAAATTTAGACAGAAATGTTAAATTAAGTAAACTGTGTTTATATGTCATCCTTTGGTTCAATTGTGTGTTGAGGGACAAGATTTGCTGCTGTATGTCCACATATTTATGATTAGCAGCCACCAGCACTGGTTTTGCCTATTACATTGACCATAAATTATTTGAATCAGTCCTGGACCACTAATCCAAGGCACCTGTGCAAGTGCCCCGGAGCACCTCAGGGTGCCATGGCACACAGTTTGAGAACCACTGCTCTAGGGTATTACTAACTGAAACTGATATACAGTGGTGGGAATTTCCTTTATAGTATTTCTGCTGCACAGGTAACAAACAACATGATAATGCTGTACTGTAACTGATAGCAACCAATTAGATTCCAGCTGTTATTTTCTAGTACAGTACAAGCAAGCAGCTGATTGGTTTGGTTATCCAGAAATCAGAACCCACACAAATTGTGTGGATCTGAACTGAACCAAAACCTGGTCCGGATCTCCCAAAGAGCTGAGATCTGAGTCCTGGTTCGGCTCTTCCTGTGGCTCGAATTCTGATTTTAATTGTGAATATTGGTTTTGAATTTCAAAAATTACATGTTTTTAGCTATTTCAAAGATTATTATTTTTTAACCGAACCAAGAACCAAATTCGAACAAAAATACTTGTTGGTGGTTTTGCTAAAACAAATACACAATGATGAATTAGAATCAAAATTAAAAACATGGGGGTCCCCACACATCTCTAATTTCAGGGGGTCCCAGCACCTCTTAATAAAGTTTCCTCATGTTAGCAAGGCATTCAATTGTTGTGCATCCTATAACAGCATTTGCCTAACCCAATGCACTTTTTGCAGCAGCTCAGCAGCTGGCCAATATTGTGATATATTATATTATAGCAAACAGAGGAGAATTCCATAGGTCACAAAACAAATCATTTTTGTATGTTATTATTGTTTTGTTCCAGATGGTGGGTTTCCAGCTCTGGTCTTCAAGAACCCCAAACAGCCTGTGTCTCAGGCCGCTGGAACTGCCATTTTGATTGAGTCTCCATGGCTCAAGCATGTATATCACCAACTCTGGCCAATAAATCAAAGCCTAATGTCTGTGTTTCCCTTGCATCTACATAGATGTGAGATTTTATGCTTCATTTTCTCTAATAGGCTTGTCTCTTCCAGCTCCAGAAGACGTATGGCACCTTTAGGGAGCGTCCCGTGTGTGTGCAAAATCACACTACTGTCTGGTAAAAGAGGAAGAATATCGTATATGGTAAAATATAATGCATATTGCGTATTTTTTTATGTTTTTCATGTACTGTACTAATTTAATAAATAATCTCTAACATTAACCCTTTTTCTATATACAGGTTGAGTATCCCTTATCCAAAACGCTTGGGACCAGAGGTATTTTGGATATCGGATTTTTCCGTATTTTGGAATAATTGCATACCATAATGATATATCATGGCGATGGGACCCAAGTCTAAGCACAGAATGCATTTATGTTTCCTATACACCTTATACACACAGCCTGTAGGTTATTTTAGCCAATATTTTTAATAACTTTGTGCATTAAACAAAGTGTGTGTACATTCACACAATTCATTTATGTTTCATATACACCTTATACACACAGCCTGAAGGTCATTTAATACAATATTTTTAATAACTTTGTGTATTAAACAAAGTTTGAGTACATTGAGCCACAGAAAACAAAGATTTCACTATCTCACTCTCACTCAAAAAAGTCTGTATTTCGGAATATTCCGTATTTCGGAATATTTGGATATGGGATACTCAACCAGTACCAACAAAACTGTGTGACACTACTAATTCATGTTAGATGGTAATTTTTCATTACAGTCCCACTGTGGAATATTTTAAGTGTCAGAATTACAGGCACCAAAATAAATATATATATATATATATATATATATATATATATAGTGTAGAAGCAGGTCGGCACTCCATTAGAAGAGGTCCTCCGTGATGCGGTGGTTAGAAGAAAAAGAAGATGCGGCCACCAACGTTTCGGGACCAACACACCCTATTCACCTTGACCAAGGTGCGTGTTGTTCCCCGAAACATTGGTGGTTTCTGGATGTACTTTTAATACAATACTCGAATTAAGACTCTGAGTGCCGCCCGCATCTTCTTTTTCTTTATCTATCTATCTATCTATCTATCTATATATATATATATATATATATATATATGTATTTGATTTTCCACTTTTGGATCTCTGTGTATGAGGACACACAAGGAGAGCTGCTGGGAAATAAAAGAAGCTTAATATTATTTATCCCATTGCCGGATCCTCATATATATTTTTTGGACATATGAAAGTATTGTAGGTAAATTAAATAAAAATTTGGACAAATTAATTACAAGCCTTTGGAAGATGAATATTAACCATCAGATGGTCGCAAATAGGAAGATTCATTAAATACTACAAAACTATGGAAGTTAATTATACATAATAATTCTTAGTAAAATATGGATTATAATTTTGTGAAAATACAGCTGTTTCAAACTAATTAATTACCTTTTCATAAAAAACACTCCTGAAGAAGTCGACATACGACGAAACGCGTTGAGTGAAAAAAATTTTTATTGTTTGCAAAAGTTGTTATTCAATTTTTTGGCTGTAATGAACAATAACACATTGTAAAAGTGTACATCATTTTTTATCAGTATTGAAATTTAATTATTTTAGCAATAAAAAGCAACAGATGTTTTAAAGTTTAAAGGGTGTTTGTGTGATGTCATCCTCTTTTTGTCAGAAACCAATATAACCATATTAAATTGTATTATACATAAATATATTTATTTCAGTCATTAAGTGCGCTCCACAGAGATATACTATTTCTTGATTTCTATTTTTGGTCTTGTTCGACAGGGGACCATCTCTGTGTAGAAGCTTGCCCCTTAATAAAATTATTGAGTACAATCAAAGGTATAGGTCCAATTTTAGAGCACAAAAAGGATCTCTTATTCTATATATATATGTATATACAACTTCAGATGTATAAGACTAGATTCAAGAACAAAGAATACCCCGATACCATCTTAAAAGAAGCCATCACTAAAACCAATGAGGTGGAGAGGTCCAAACTGCTGGAATATAAAACCAAGGACACAACAAAAGACTCCATAGCCTTCATAACTACCTGCAGCCGACATGAGAAATCCATTAGAGATTTTTTCAGGAACCACTGGAAAATACTACAAATGGATCCTATTCTCAAGGAGATTCTCCCTCCTCGCCCAGAAATTGTATTAAAAAAATCACGGAATCTGAAAGACATCCTGGCCCCAAGTATGCTAACAACGGAACAGGAAAAAGACCCCACCTGGCCTAAGTGTTTGGGCTCTTACAAGTGTGGACCTTGCAACGTCTGCAAGTTCCTACACCCAAACAGGAAAACCTTTACGGATGGAGAAAAAAAGAAGGAGTATAAGATTAAAGATTACATGAACTGTAATACTCAATCAGTAATCTATCTACTGGAATGCTATTGTGGAAAACAGTACATCAGAAAAACGAAACGACCTTTGAAGCTGAGGATACAGGAACACATCAGAAACATCAAGAATAAAGTAGAAAGTCATGCCGTATCCAAACACTTCAATCTGGTGCACAATTCCAATCCAGAGGCATTAACCTTCAAGGCCATTGAACTGGTTAAATTGGGCGAAAGAGGAGGCGATCTAGCCAACAAGCTGTCTCGTCGCGAAATGTTCTGGATTTTCCAACTCCAGACATTACAGCCGATGGGATTCAACGATAATTATGAAATCGCCCCTTTCTTATAAAATCTTATTAGTGCATGCTGAGTATTCCTACCCACTCACCTCTGCTCCCTTCTCCCCTCTCCTCCTCCCCCAGCTCGTACCCACCCCCTCTCCCCCCCCCCCCCCCTCCCCCCTTAAACCCCCATCCCCCCTCCCCTCCACTGCATTATTTTAGAGATAATTATCACTGTCACGTAAATTTCCTTGTATATATTTTATATATATATTTTTTTATATAAAATTGGTGGAATGCCAGCTAAAAAGACTCAATATTGCTACAGTCAAACCACACTGGAAATGCCCAACTACGTCCGATCTTGGAAGCCAAGCAGTGCTGGGCCTGATCAGTACCAGAGGGGGAGACCATCTGGGAAGATCAGGTACTGTATCATATAATAGTACGAGATGTATGGCAAATCCCCATAGCACTAGCACTTTATTCATATAGTAAAAGATGCATGGTAAATCACCTAATAATCCCCATAGCATTAGCACTTTATTGATGCACCTACATGCACTGTACATTTTTGCCTATTTAATCAGATACACTATCTAAATAGCACTCTAAACACATGCACTTCACAAATATTATAGTCCATTTAATCAGATGCACCATCTACTAGCGTTCTCAGTTAAATAATATGCACTTTATTTATGTATAAGATCACACCCTACATTAATAAACAATAAAAAGCAATGCAATAAAGTTCTGGTGTCTTAAACTTGTTTCATTCTCTTTTACATGCAATTACTGTATCAAAACATGAAGAATATCTTCCCAAAGATGGCCGACGCACAGTCAATACAATATAGAAAACTACAACAAAATGGCCACCGCTGTGCAAGTCAGAAACTGTAAACCAACTCGTCTTCCCGGCGGGCGCGTGCGCAGTGAAACCGCTATGCAAGTTATGGAACTTTGAATCACCTCGTCCTCCGGATCCCCGGCGGGCGCGTGCGCAGTGAAACCCAGGAAGTGGGGCGGAAACCGCGGGCGGACGCGGCCAGCATTCAACACCGGAAGTGGGGCGGAAGTATCGTCCCGGCCGTGTTTACAAGCAGCAGACTTGTTTGAAACGTTTTTAAATGTTTTTAACACCTAAAAGACACTCGTTTTTTAATATATATACAAGTAATAAGCTCCAATATGTGTCAGCATTTTATACATCCAATGTGAAGGGTATTATAAGATATGCAAATTTTGGAAACAGGAAGTGATGTCATCATGAACTCCTAATTGTCATCACTATAAATAACCAGTCAGTCCCAGTACACCCCAGCCCCTTGATGAAGTCTATGTGACGAAACGCGTTGGAAGACCTGTACCTACCTCATCTCCAGATAAGGAATTACCTTTTTATTGATTTTATTGTAGTTTTTATACATTTTAAGTACTTTAGTCCAGCTGTGTTTTGTATTGTTGTCCCATTTTTTACGTTATATGTTTTACTGCTAATATATTGTTTTTACTAACAAATTGTTATTTATTATATAATTCACGCTGATATTTATTACATTGATTTAACACCAGTGGTCGCTATACATCCCTCATCCTTTGTTTATCATCACTATTTATTTCAGGGAAGGTACCACCCCTGTTTTTTATTGAGGGAAAAAGCTGATGCCCCGTGAATACCATAGGGGAGTGTTTTTAAAATGACTTATGTTTAAGAACAACTTATCACTACATACACAGCATATCTGAAACGTGTTCCCATCACATGTGGCGCATTAATAATCTGTTCATATAGATATATATATATATATATATATATATATATAATTTCTTTTACACAATACTAATTTTATATAAATAGCTTTTTTTTCCAAAAGGACACAATACAGAGTATTTAGATTTGCACATATAAGGCAGCCATTTTGGATAATCGGTTCCAAGGATTTTTCATCCTATTTATTACTCTGCACAGGAGAAAAAAAATCCCCCATAAGTATAATTTTTTTCATGTATGTGATCTTGAAAAAAAAAACAGTTTGCCTAATAACATCGAGCAAAAACTTGCAGTAAACCCCATTTTTTTGCATGAAAAATGTATTGGGTACTATTGAATTCCCCCTATTTGTTTTATATTTTATTTCTTAAATATTTGTCTGGACCTACAAAAAATTACTGACTAACTCTAATTGCAGCCTAGCCTTCACCCTTACCCTAGCTGTAAAGTCGTGTCTGACATTCTAGCTATCGACATTCACAGTGTCAACATCCTGAATTTCAACATTCAGATCATGTTGTCAATCTAAATGCTGCCGTTATGACTACATTCCCAAATGTATAGTGTTTCGGTATATGCTGGGGATATCCTGTATACTGTAAGTAAATATTAATAAATAAAATGCATTTATTTCTCTCAGTCACTCTCCCAAGTGAAGGTGGAGCAGAGTTTTATTTATTTTATTATTTATTTGTTAGTGAGTCCGTACCAATAGCCAGGCAGTAGAGGCGTGAATAAAATTCCCCTGCTTGAAACTTATTGACAAACGGGCATACTTTCTAAGAGCTCTAGTGACTGCTGGGAGCAGGCCAGCAGAGGAACACACATATCCAATTTCGGAGTGCCTGAGATGTCATCTGGTTCCCCAGGGTGGTCATCAGGTCTAAATGCGGGGATGTGTGGATTAGCCTGAATAAGACCCAGTCACTGCCAGAATGTGGTTATTCAAGAACAGCAACACAATATTATCTGGAAATAGGAGTCCTCCAAAACACATTCCTTCTCAAAGAGACCAGCGCAGGCCAACACATGCCTGCAATAGGTTGTGCAACTAACTAATGTGGTCTTCTACATCTTGAAAACACTTGCAGGCTTTACTCCGCTCAAAATTATATACTTCCGGCAACACGATTCCACCACCTAGTACTGACCTACTACTAGATGTATTTTTAGAAACATCTCAGGCAAAATCAAAAGCTCTTCAACATGGAATCCCAGGCCAGCATCTCAGTTTGCCACTTAGCAGAGACCAGAGCGAAAGTAAAATAAAAATAAAAACCAAGCTTTCATTATTAATGCTTTTTCTTTAGTACAGAAAAAAATGTGTTTTGATGTGCATTACATGCTCTGACCTGTACTTGTCAACAAGATAAATGGCACAGCACATGGTAACTGGCGAAATAACTTTATTCATATTGACGTGTTTCCCTTTTTCACATGCTTTTAACCCAGTTTCCGTGTCACAGAGGGATTTCACCTATTATAATCCTGTCCATATGAGCTAGGGTTGACCATCGAAGGATATGCCATCCATGGTCAATGGGTCAGCAGGAAACCAACAATGTTTGGCGCCCTTGCATGAGTAGACTGTGGCCGCCATCAAATTTCTGCCACGGCTAGTGTCAGCTGCCCTGCCTTATAGCAAGATACAGTTACAAGAAGACAGGGCTACCAACAGTCGATTCGAACGGTCAATGGATCCACTCATTCTGGTGTTCCTTTCAGTAACACAAGAAAGATCATCGTACTATCATGAGTGGAC
The DNA here is from genome assembly GCF_028390025.1 of Pseudophryne corroboree. Lineage (NCBI taxonomy): Eukaryota > Metazoa > Chordata > Amphibia > Anura > Myobatrachidae > Pseudophryne > Pseudophryne corroboree. The sequence goes on from NC_086447.1 coordinate 826,345,840, forward strand.
TACATAGCCATTAAATGGGAAATAACACATTGTGCCCTGCAACATTATAAAAAAATAACAACATAGTTTTAACTCTACATACGGTCAGTATTCAGGGCTGGATCTAGGCCTTGTGGCGCCCAGGGCAAAAAAATAGGGGTGTGGCTTCAGAGAAGGGGCGTGGTCAGTTATGCCCCCTGTAGCTGTGCCCTCAGCAGTTGTGCCCCCAGTAGCGTCGATCACCCCCCCAAAAAAAAATACTCACAATCCCCGCTCCTGCTTCCTGACTGCTGCTGTCCTCCGTCTCCGGCCGCCGGCGCCGCTCCTCGGATCTATGGGAGAGACGTCATGACGTCTCTCCCATAGCACAGCATAGACACTAGAGGTCAATTATGACCCCTAGCGTCTATGTGCCGGTCCCATAATGCCGTGCGGTGCACGATGCTGTCATCACCGCACCAGACAGCACCACCAGTAGCGGTTCTTGCCACAGTGGCGGCGCCCTCCGGAAGGCGGTGCCCCCGGGCAAAAATCCTGCATACCCATAGCAAGATCCGCTACTGTCAGTATTCTAAGTACTACACGCGGACCATTATCTGGGAATTACATGTAAAGAAATGGCATTATGAGAAACTCGCACTGTTTGCACAAGAATTAGATGCTTTAGTTTAGAAGTGGTCCCCAGTTTTAGACAGCTAACTTTAATGGAACACTGAGCAACCCAGTCAGAAAAGAAAGGTCAGGAGTCTGCAAAGTAATAACAGAGAGAGGAAGAAAAATGATGACTATAAATGTTTTAAAAAGGGCAGAGAGCAAGAGACTGCAGAAGAGCCAGGATCCTGTCCTAAGAATCCACAGATGTGAGGGGAATTGATGTAAGTGTGGGCTCTTTGTTGAAGTGCAGTGTTATATGAACACTGCAAGAGCTTTTAGAGTTTCATTAGTGACTTTACCTATTAGGTAAATTTAAGTTGCTTTTGAAACAAGGGAAAGTGTTTTTCAAATTATGGAAATCTTCATAATTACAGTCTGCTTACCAGAGCTTTTAAAGGGGTTTTTAATGCTACAAATGCATATTTCCCTTGGTATTGTACTTAATGAACAGCTATATGAATAAAGGGAAAAGAGCACCCTAAATTAATAGCTTAAGGCAGGGTTAGCCAAACAGTGGGCATACTTTCAGAGCATACTAGTGCAACACTGTTATTCTCAATACGTTCACTGACTCAGAACCTGAATATCCAGGTTGTACATGGAGAGTGGATATAGTCTGCGCTGTAACAATCTGGATGCTGGATAACTACAGGCGACACCAGAGAGCACACATCTGCCATTGTTCTACTGCAAATTCTTAATTACAGTACAATGCATCTTACTTGTCATCATATAGATACACACAGCAGACAGGCTTTCTGCTCTTTCTTTTGTTGGTTAAAGCTTTAGTACTACTATTGGAAGTGTACAGCGTTAAACTAACGAACTCGCACCCCATTCACTTAATCAACTATCTTTCCCCGAGGACCGGGTTTTATCTTCAGCTGTGTGATCTCATTTTATAGTACATATGAGAAAAGTCATCATGACTGTAAAGGGGGGTACACACGGAGAGATCCGTGCTTAGTTTCTAAGCAATCTGACTAGAAATTAAGCACAGATTTCTCCGTGTGTATGCCCCACTACGTTAGCGATGCGCGGCCCCGCGCGTTGCTATCGCTGGTACTAGATTGGCCTGGCCTGCAGGCACAATCTAGCACATCGCTCATTTCATCGCTGGGTGAAATGAGTGGCACCAGCGCCCCCCCCCACTCGCTCTGCACACATCGCGCTTTAAGTAATCTATAGCCTGCAGTGTCTGTTTTGTTTAGGTAATCTGGAGTGATTGTTATATGCAGAATTTAGGCTGTTTAATTGTTAGATATTTGGGGAATTTGGGATGTCCTCCTCCCATATCATTATTTGTTTGTTTTAGCTTTTATTGCCCACCAGTGGGTGTTGGGCAATGGGTGGGGTCTTAAGCAGTGAACCTATACCTTACACATGTTAATGTTAGTTCATATTAGAGCATAGGTTCTCAAACTCGGTCCTCATTACCCCACACAGTGCATGTTTTGCAGGTCTCCTCACAGAATCACAAGTTAAATAATAAGCTCCACCTGTGGACCTTTTACAATGTGTCAGTGAGTAATTAATACACCTGTGCACTTGCTGAGTTACCTGCAAAACATGCACTGTGTGGGGTCCTGAGGACCGAGTTTGAGAACCTGTGTATTAGAGTATACTTGGCTGATTAAGCCTGGCTGATTGATCCAGGGTGTAGGACTCAAAGGGAGTAGACTCAAAGGGAGCAGATATATAATTTTTTTTTTTTAAGTCACAAAGTTTTATTGTCGAGAGAGAAGCAATGACAAATGGAGGTAATTATCATAATCAGCACAAGAAAACTAGAATAACAGCAACATAAAACAGAAAAGGTGAGAGCGTAAATTAACATGTTGAAGTACATAGACTAGAAAATTAAGTGCATGAATTTGTCTCTATTTTTTTTTTTTAAACAAACCCAAAAACAATCAGGAATTAGGAACAAAAATAGAAAATAAGAAAGAATATTCCAAAGGGCCAACCAGTGGAAGGGAAAAAGAAGTCAGAGGGAAAAAGAAGCAGGGATGATAATGAAAATTGAGGAGAGAAAAGAGTAGAGAGAAATAAAGAGTAAAAAAGCAAAAACAAACCACAGACAAGGGGAGAGCGAGTCGGGAGAAAAGAAGGGTGAGGAAAAAGGGTAGGGTGAACTAGGAGAGACCTGGGAGAGCTACTTGAAATTTAGCGTACCAAGGTGTCCAAACGCTGTGGAATTTATCCACTGTGTTGTTCATCAAGGAGGAAAGGTATTCCATCTTCGCTACAAACCAAACATGATTCATAAGTTCAGGACGGGTTGGAGGGGTGGGAAGTTTCCACGATTTAGCAATCTGTAATTTAGCTGCACAGGCTATATGCATAGCCAGTTTGTTTTCAGGCTTGGATAGCTGACAGGCTGGGGCACACAGGAGCAGCGTCTCAGGAGGGAGGGGGGGGGGCAGTCCGGAATAAGAGACTGAATAAGGATACAGACCATTGACCAGAAAGAGGCTATCTTCGGGCAGCTCCACCAAATATGAATATACAAGCCTACTTGACCACATTGGCGCCAACAGAGGTTAGAAGTGTTCGGATATATTTGGTGTAAGCGTTCAGGAACCAAATACCAGCGTGCATAGACTTTGTAGGAGTTCTCCTTAATGGAGACGCTAATAGAACATTTAGAAATATTCAATCGAACAGATTCCCATACGTCATCATCTAGGGAGGTCCCCAAGTCCGTTTCCCATGCAAGTTCATGTGCTGTGCGTGGAGGCGAAACTGGAGACAAAATGGACTGATACAAAATCAAAATAATGCCTCAATCCGTGAAATGGTACATGCAAAGGCGCTCCATCGGAGTCGGGACATTAGGAAGAGGCGTTGTCCTAGTAGGCAGATATATAATTTTAATATCAAAGCCTGGACTTAGCCTGGACTTAAACTGGACGAAAAACTGAAAGAAAACCTCAAACAACAACAGATGAACTACTTATCAATAGCAACTGTATATGCAAATTTATCACCCTCCAACTTTCACTCTGTGAACACTATACAACCCACTTGCAGAAAAGAACATATGTAAGATCAAGTTTCCATCCATAATCAGGATCACAAAGATCTTCTTTGGGACAATTGTGAGTTCATCTTCTCATCTACAAACACTTAAAAAAAAAAAACAGAATTACCATTGCTTCTTTTTTTTTTTTTCCAAAAATGTTTTTATTTCGATTTTACATTTAAAACATTTTAAATACAAAGCCAACAAAGCAGTACTTGAAAAGTAGTTGAGAGACATTACATTACAGAATGACTATAATATAGGACATTGTATTCATAATATTAAATATACAGAATATCAGCAAGGTATCTAACCAATCAGGAAAGAGCAGTCTCTTCCAAGAGAAAGAATAGAAAACGAGAAACAAGAAAAAGGAAGAAGAAGAGGTATATAAAAGTAGGAAAAAGGAGTGAAGGAGTGGATGAGGGAAAGAAAGAGGAGGGGGGGAGGGGGACGGATCGCCTGCAGCCCAATAACTCCTAACCATTTTAACTCAGTTGAATGGGGGGGTCAGATAGAAGTGTTGTAGTCTCATACCATAAAGTTGTACGAAAACAATTGTGAATCTGTTTCTTTATTGAAATGTTTAAAGTATCAATAAAAGATTCCCAAACATCAAAAAATTTCTTAATGCGTTGTTCTTTATGAAGTGAAGTCTCCATCCAATCCATTTTGAATACATAAAATAGTTTATCCTTGAACATTTGTAATGAAGGAGGGGATGGGTGTATCCATTGTTGTAAAATACATTTTTTCGCCACGGCTGAAAGAATCAACAATAATTTACGACATCCCGGGGAAATTCTAGAGGTAGTTGATAGTATACCAAAAATGGCCCATTCCGGGGACAATGGTAAAAAATGAACTAGTTCTGCAATGGCAAATTGTTTTATTTGAAGCCAGAAATTTTTTATATGAATACAATCCCACAAACAATGAAAAAGAGTAGCCTCAGGTCGCGTGCATTTTAGACATGTTGAAGTGGAAGACACCCCCATTAATTGACATCGAGAGGGTGATAAATAGCCCCTATAAAAAATTTTGAAGAACATTTCTTGGTACATAATAGTTGGGAGAGTGCGATTGGAATGTAGAAGCGCTTTTAGAATGACTGCTTCGCTAAGATCAGGAAAGTGTCTCTGCCATCTAGTAATACTAGTGTCGTAGTGGCCTCCATAATACGGTGTTCGCAATATTTTGTAAAACATAGAAATAGCTCCTCTAGTATTAAATAGAGATTGAAAGGCAATATCCAACTGGTTCATCCAGTCCATGGGAGAAAGATAAGAAATCACTTTGGAAACATAGGGGGTCATTCCGAGTTGTTCGCTCTGTAAAAATCTTCGCATCGCAGCGATTTTCCGCTTAATGCGCATGCGCAATGTCCGCACTGCGACTGCGCCAAGTAAATTTGCTATGCACTTAGGAATTTTACTCACGGCATTTTCATCGTTCTGGCGATCGTAATGTGATTGACAGGAAATGGGTGTTACTGGGCGGAAACAGGCCGTTTTATGGGCGTGTGGGGAAAAACGCTACCGTTTCCGGAAAAAACGCAGGAGTGGCTGGAGAAACGGGGGAGTGTCTGGGCGAACGCTGGGTGTGTTTGTGACGTCAAACCAGGAACGACAAGCAGTGAAATGATCGCAGATGCCGAGTAAGTCTGAAGCTACTCAGAAACTGCTACGAGGTGTGTAATCGCAATATTGCGAATACATCGTTCGCAATTTTAAAATGCTAAGATTCACTCCCAGTAGGCGGCGGCTTAGCATGAGCAAATCTGCTAAAATTCACTTGCGAGCGAACAACTCGGAATGACCCCCATAGTGTTGTGCTTGCAAAAAAGCTAAATTATGAATTTGTAAAAAGGAAAATTTAGAGTGAGCCTGAGAAAAAGTGAGAGTACGTTGTGTAGTTGCATTAGTAAGCTGACGAACCGTCGTAAGCCCTCTTTGAGCCCACAAAGTGAAGGGAGCAGAAGCCAATCCGTGTTGGAAGTTTACATTGCCAATTAAAGGAAGAAACAAGGAATATGAAGCGTTAAGTTTCCATTTATTGCGAATCGTATGCCAAACTGACCATGCTGACATTAAGAGAGGGTTATCTAATATTTCTGGCGGGACATCGGATCTCTGAGAATGCAAAAAACAGACCAAATCTGTATTGGTAAGAAAGGATCGTTCCACTGAATAATTGGAATATAATTCAGAGTGTGAAATCCAATCTTTGATGTGCCTACATATAGCAGCATAATTATAGATTTCCATATTTGGAAAGTTAATGCCTCCTTCAGATTTAGTTCTTTGTAACAACCGGAGACTAAGGCGAGGTTTTGTTTTTTTCCAAATAAATTGTCGGAAAGCCGCATCAATTCGTTTAAGATCCGTCTTGGTAAACAAAAGTGGCAGAACCTGAATGGGATATAGCAGTTTCGGAAAAGTAATCATCTTTATAAGGTTAGCTCTTCCCAGATAAGATAATCGTAAATGTTGCCAACCATCCAGCTCCTTAAGAACTGTATCAATAGTACTTTTTATATTAATGGTATATAGATCATAAATATTTCTGGGAAGGCGAATCCCTAGGTAAGAGATATAAGTATCTGCCCATTTCAGATTACCAACCTGTAACGTACCCTTACGAAATATTGCTTTATGGAATCATATTTATGAATATTAATATTTAATATATCATATATGGTATTTAATATATGGATATATTTCAATTAATATGCATTTATCATATATATCTGCAAATATATTATGTCAGGCTTACAAACTAATTGGCTGATACATATATGCAGTCCTTATACATATGACTTATGAAGTTATTAAGTTAAGATTCCTTAAAGAGAGTTCAAGCTTGAATATTACCGCTCTTTTTATATGATTCTTTATTTACAGGCAGATCAAATCGTACAGAATAAGATATACACAGTAGTGATATATATACTAATTATAATTATATATGCTTCCTTCGTTACATAACATAAAACAACATGACATAAGTTTCACAAACAGTTTCAATTGCTAACATAAAATGTATACTTGCAAGTTAAAGATTGCCATCCCAAGAATCATTCCTTCTGCATGTTCTCCATGACTTCTCCTCCTGACTGACTTCCTTCCTTCTCCTTCTTCTTCTCCCTCTCCCTCTTCCTTCTAACTCCTAACTACAAGTCTGGTCCTTTTATCTCATATTTTACCAATTCAAACTATCATATTCTCATAGTTTCCAATGGAATAGGTAATTATAGGTTTGTCAGATTCCAAGGTGTAATAAAACAAACATTGAACTGGGCTGTCGTGTCCTGTTCACGGAGGCATGGTGTCATAAAAGTGTGGTGTCCACACTGCCTTAAGCAAGTATAGTATTGTAAAATCTGGAATGTCTTTTCATCCAAAGTTCTGTTGTATTGACAAGTTTTCCTGGGGTCGGTTACACAATGTTTTATCAATGGATGTGATCTCTTTTCATAGTAGTTAATTTATACTCCCTAGCTTTTAACCTTCACTGGACAATAGACAAACCAGTAGATTCTGATCTACTGTAAGCACACCTGTGAATTCCAATGACCAACAGAGCTCTGTCACATACCTATTATCATTTATGGCCTAATACCTTTTCTCTACAATGACTCTTGATCTTACTGTAACCTCTCTGGCCTTATTTATGACTAGAGCAGAATAAACCTGTTCCCTACACTATTTTTTACCATCTTGCTGTAAAACACAAATATACAGTATATCTATATAAACACATACACAAACCTAATCTCTTAAATCAGCTAAACATTACCTCATACATTCAAACTTATTTCATATCTATTCCTTACTATATATATCCAGTATACTGTCCACTATGGTAACATCGCCTATTTATAATGAATTATATTTTGATTCAGACAATATCCATTGCCCTAATATTATACTAAGTGCAGACAATTACCTATAAGGCAACAGTCGCCCCCTTGTGGCCATGAGAAATTCTTTTGATTGGCCACACATTAAACTAGCGTAATTGCTTCCAAATACATTTCAAAATATTCCTTCAAACATAACTTTCGTTGTAACCATAATATATACCATAAGTGTAATAATAATAACCATTATGATTTTAAAAATCTCTAAAAATTCTTAGCTTACCTAACCTTATTCTACTTTTTAACTAAAGCAGACAAAACTGAGGTTTTTATTCAGTATTCATGAGGAAAACTAATTTCTACAGACATTTGGAATACCATAGCCCAATTGTAGACCTTTTTTCTGTATCTGGATCAGTACGTTTGGACATTTTTGCTGTTCTTTTATGTAGCAATTTACTGGGATAAGACTGTCATCTGCGTGGTTTGCTTGCAATTGGAGATGCCTTGCGTTTGCATTATGGCCTTGCGTTTGCAACATTTGCACCATTACTAGAAGTAGAATTCTTCGTAGCAGCTGCTCCTTTGCTTGCCATTTCGCTGTTTGAGGCAGAGGGCTGTGTACGTCGAGTGCTGTGTCTTGAACATTCAGTACTTGTGACGACCCTCAGTAATAGTAATAGTCTTTATACAGTCTTTAGCAGTTCTGTTTCCTTTGCGTTTATCCAATGCCGCAGTTGTGACCAGTGTCCATATTGCTTTTGCACAAACAGGTTGTGATTTTGAATAGAACAGGCATATATGAAACAGTCTTTTTTTTTTTTTTTCTTTCTTTCTTTCTTTCCTTGCTTGTTAATAGTAGGTCTTAATTGTCTTCGGGCAATAGTACCACAAATGGCTGTGAGTAGTACACCTACTCTGTTTACTGTATTTCCTCACTGAATAAATTACCATGCAGTCTTAAATCTCCTTATTCTACCTTGTACCTATTTATACATCTCAATCTTACATAACCTAATACCAGTTTAACCCATATAAAGGCGTTTTCTATCCTACCTATATTTTGACTAATAATTATTTAAAATGCTTTTGATGTGTATATAGTAACATCCTATCAATACAATAAATGAATATAATTTTGCTTCAAACAGATATTAAATATCATTTAGGAATGGCTTTAAATATATCTAATTCCATCCAATATTATTTTATATGCAGCCATGTGCATATACAGTGACCCTGTTATGCTACAAATAATTATCTTAGACTTGTGACAGTCTTTATTAAGAGAATTATTCATCCCACTTAATAATCTCGGCCCAATTTGTTATAACGTGGTATACCATCCTGTATTAGATATTTAATTACTTTTGAAGCTTTTACGAAGGAAGCATAGGTAGTATCTATTGTGTAATATATAAAAAAAACATAAAATATTTACAAGGTATATATGCAATGATATAAAATATATCTCAGACAAATGTTTACATATATGTGATTAAGGTATATGAAGGGATGAGACAGTTCTGTATAATCACAGTGATGAGATGTGCTGTACACTGTTGTGGGAGTGTACATGTAGTTTGAAAGACAAGTAATGATTACTTGTGATGAAAGGGTTAATGAAAACCTTCCCCTTTCTTGTGAAACTGGAAAACTCCTTGAGGATTTGTCCATATATCAGTCTTTAGGGATGCTATGTAGATTTTGCTGGATAGCAGCGATGAAAGGGTTAATGAAGACCTTTTCCCTTGTAAATTGGAGTCTTTTTGGAGTCTTGCACCATTCTGTATACAGGTTGCCAGGATTACTATGAATCAAACAAAAATACATACAATGACTATCACAGATATTTATACAGTGATTTAACATAGCTTGCTATGCATTCTGTCCTATCTGCTGCATGTTATCAGGTACAGAATTTACAAATGTGTCTTTTAACGATTGAATAACAAACAAACAATTGTTTCTGGCCTGTGCCAATCTTTCCTGTCACATTGTGTGTCAATGACAGCACAATTGTCGCTGCAGATATGATGCAGGTTTAATTTGGAAACTGTGGCTGTTTGAACATCAAAGCAAACAATGGCTTCATTGGATCTAACAAGTAAAGGAATGATACTACCGTATTCACTTGTGACCATACTCCCTTGTGATGCAGCCTGGTCCCAGACTGTCTTTAACCATAGCGTTTGCTGCTTGGTGTGGCTCCTTAGTTTGGAAGAATCTTGGAGCTTCTGAAAAAACCTACTTTTGTGGGGAGAGAAACTTGTTAAACTTTGCCAAATATGTATTGCAGGTCCCAGGGCTTTCTGTCTTTCCACACCTGTAATAAAATGGTTATGGCACCAGGGCATAAAAACATTTTCATCCTGGTGATCCTTTTTGTCATTGTTAATTGGTGTGTGGTTTGCAGAATGACACTCTGCATGTGGTCTCTCTGAGAGCATGCAAACATTTGCACCATCACTAGAAGTCTCTGAGTGCTCTGTGGGGGTTACATAAGTTTGGGAACTTTGTTTGTAAACATGCATTCCTGAATTAATTTCATGGATTTTCCCTTTAAACATGTTTCCAGGTGAATACATTTCAAGGTTTGCAACTCTGGTTGCCATGGGAGTTTTCACCATGGGGAACTTCCCCACCCCTGTGTGCACTGTACTGCTGCTATCAGTGTTTAAATCTGCTGACAATTCACCTTTGCCTAAGGGCATAACAAATTCTTCATTTACATTGGGAACTCTGAGAGTGTATTCAGCAGAATACTCATAATCTGAGTTACAATGATCTTCCCCCTTACTAGACACAGTATAGGGGACATCTCCTATTGCTGCTACCTCCTTTACATTAATGTGCTGTCTGATGATAGACACATCCGGCACATTGCTACTTTCTTCCTTTACCACAGAGGCTGTTCTGCTGGTGGTCTGTGTGACCATAGCAGACTCCATGCGCTGCACATTGATGCAGTCCTGCAACATGTAACTTTCCTTAATTTTAGGATCTTGACTGATTAAGTCATTTCTGACTCCTGTAGACTCTGTGTACAGAGTTTCACATACCTCAACACTATTCCTGTTTGGTGTTTCTATCTCAGCTTGCTTGCTGGATGTTATCTCTTCATCAGAGATCTTGACAATTTGATTACAAACTGTCAGGCTTTTCGCTTCTGCCCCAAACTTTTTCTGTTTATTTTTCTGTTTAAGGGACTTAAATAACGAATGCATTTTTGCATTAATGGTCAGGCACGCCTTACGAAGACGTGAACCTGATTCTTCTTTACATTTCTGTTTGGCTTCTAGAGCCGCAGTTCTGCGCATTTTTCTAAATGCTACAGAAAACTTTTGCATTTTTAACATTTCAATGCTAAATTTATATATTCTTTGTTTTTAGTACTGAAGGTATCCTCTCCTTAAGATTGACCGGTGTCTTAAGGTTAAACTCTAATACCTGGTACATTTATACATTTATTTGGAAATACTCTTTTCCACTGTGCACATTTTCTATTCTAGGCCTTTAAATTCTTTATTCTCATTTGTAACCTATTCCACTGTGATCTTGTATTTTGCCAGCAGGCTTATAGCCTTTGGTGCTGCTTCCTAATAGATATTATGTTAGTTAAAATAACGTATATTGCACTAACACATTTATCCTAGGTTATACAGAATACAAAATTGACATTACACAATGGTAATAAATTTTCATAGATACATCCCCACCGTGATTCTGCAGATTTGGTAGCCAGCTTATAGCATTTGCTACTCCTCATAAATATTATAAATCAGATAATCAGATTCAGTAATAACAAGTCCAATTCGTGGTCGCCAATATTGCTTTATGGAATCATATTTATGAATATTAATATTTAATATATCATATATGGTATTTAATATATGGATATATTTCAATTAATATGCATTTATCATATATATCTGCAAATATATTATGTCAGGCTTACAAACTAATTGGCTGATACATATATGCAGTCCTTATACATATGACTTATGAAGTTATTAAGTTAAGATTCCTTAAAGAGAGTTCAAGCTTGAATATTACCGCTCTTTTTATATGATTCTTTATTTACAGGCAGATCAAATCGTACAGAATAAGATATACACAGTAGTGATATATATACTAATTATAATTATATATGCTTCCTTCGTTACATAACATAAAACAACATGACATAAGTTTCACAAACAGTTTCAATTGCTAACATAAAATGTATACTTGCAAGTTAAAGATTGCCATCCCAAGAATCATTCCTTCTGCATGTTCTCCATGACTTCTCCTCCTGACTGACTTCCTTCCTTCTCCTTCTTCTTCTCCCTCTCCCTCTTCCTTCTAACTCCTAACTACAAGTCTGGTCCTTTTATCTCATATTTTACCAATTCAAACTATCATATTCTCATAGTTTCCAATGGAATAGGTAATTATAGGTTTGTCAGATTCCAAGGTGTAATAAAACAAACATTGAACTGGGCTGTCGTGTCCTGTTCACGGAGGCATGGTGTCATAAAAGTGTGGTGTCCACACTGCCTTAAGCAAGTATAGTATTGTAAAATCTGGAATGTCTTTTCATCCAAAGTTCTGTTGTATTGACAAGTTTTCCTGGGGTCGGTTACACAATGTTTTATCAATGGATGTGATCTCTTTTCATAGTAGTTAATTTATACTCCCTAGCTTTTAACCTTCACTGGACAATAGACAAACCAGTAGATTCTGATCTACTGTAAGCACACCTGTGAATTCCAATGACCAACAGAGCTCTGTCACATACCTATTATCATTTATGGCCTAATACCTTTTCTCTACAATGACTCTTGATCTTACTGTAACCTCTCTGGCCTTATTTATGACTAGAGCAGAATAAACCTGTTCCCTACACTATTTTTTACCATCTTGCTGTAAAACACAAATATACAGTATATCTATATAAACACATACACAAACCTAATCTCTTAAATCAGCTAAACATTACCTCATACATTCAAACTTATTTCATATCTATTCCTTACTATATATATCCAGTATACTGTCCACTATGGTAACATCGCCTATTTATAATGAATTATATTTTGATTCAGACAATATCCATTGCCCTAATATTATACTAAGTGCAGACAATTACCTATAAGGCAACAGAAAGGAGGCGTTTAAGGCCATAATAGTAGATTTGGAGTGATTTATGGTGAAACCCGATATCTCACCAAAGTCTTCTAATTTAGAGAGAAGGGGCAATAAACATTCATGGGGATTAGAAATAAAAAGAAGAAGATCATCAGCAAAGGCGGCTATCTTAACTTCTGTATTGCCATAGGACATACCTCGAAAAAGGGGCCAGGATTGGAGAACTCTTAGCAAGGGGTCTAATGCAAGATTGAAGAGTAAGGGGGACAGAGGGCATCCCTGTCTAGTTCCCCTAAACATTTGAATGGAGTCACCTAAAAGACCATTGATTAACAATTTTGTCTTGGGGGAATTATATAAGTATTTAATTAAATTAATGAAGGAAGAATCAAACCCTCGCTTTTGCAATACAACATATAAATGGGGCCATAAAATTTTATCGAATGCCTTTTCGGCATCTAGGCTTAACAATATAACCATTGCTTCTTAACCCTCTCACAATCCTTTCATTTCTTACAGCCCAAATCCATTTCTGCACCCACTTTATCTACGCTTTTGACTCATTTCATACTAAATCTACACCCATTGAGCCTACACTGCTTTTCTCACCTGCATTTCTGCAATTCTTCTGCTCAGATTCCCTTACAGTCTTCTCTCCTACTTCCACTTTCCCTCAACCTATTTACCTACTTAACACTATGTCAAGGCTTTCTTATACTCCCCACATCACTCAGTGTCTACCTAATAATGTATCTTTATCCTTCCACCCTAGTCTCCTACACCTCCTCCTCTGTCTCCCCTCCATCCCTCTGTTTCCTTCCCCCTGCTTTCCTGTTACCCCACTTTCATTCACCTCCGCCCCATGGTCCTGCTACCCCACAACTAAGCCCTGCTCCCTTTCTCCATTCCCTGTCACCTCCCCACACCCCCATCCACATCACACTGACCTCCCTCCCTGCCCACCTCCTGCAGTTTCCCCTCCTAGCTCAGGCACCCGTACCATCACTACTCTCTCATCATCCCTGCCCTCAAAGTTAATCTCACCTCATCACTACAGCAACCCTGATTATCTCATTCTCATCTCTCCCACAAACTCATACACCCTATCCTGTGCCCTCTGGAATGCCAGATCTGTTTGTAACAAACTGGTCCCCACTCATGACCTTTTCATTTCCAACTCCCTACACCTACTTGCCATTACTGAAACTTGGATTACGCCCTCTGACACTACTTCTCCTGCTGCTCTCTCTGCTGGGGGCCTCACATTCACACACACACCCCGACCTGGGGGTCGCCATGGGGGTGGTGTTGGGGTCCTTTTACCTTCTAGTTACTCCTACCAACTCATACCACCAGAACCGTCTCTTACATTCTCTACATTTGAGGTCCATGCCATACGCCTCTTCCAACCAGTCCATTTTAGAGTAGCTGTCATTTACCGCCCCCCTGGCACTGCTTCCAAATTTGACAACTTTGCTTCCTGGCTTCCTCACTTCCTCTCTTCTGACATTCCCTCCATTATCCTAGGCAATTTCAACATCCCTATTGACATCCCCACACAATCCCCTGCCTCTAAACTCCTTAACCTCACCTCTTCACTTGGTCTCTCCCAGTGGACCTCCTCACCCTCCCATGTGAATGGGAGCTCACTGGATCTGGTCTTCACTCACCGCTGTGATATTTCTGATTTTTCCAACTCCCCATTTCCCCTCTCTGACCACCACCTGCTCTCCTTTAACCTATCTCTCTCAACTTCCCCATCTCTACCTCCTAAGGCTACCATCACTAAGCGTAACATTGAAGCTATTGACACCACATTCCTTTCCTCCCTGTTTGACTCACTTCTCTCTCCTATTCTCTCTCTCTCATGCCCTGAACAAGCCACTTCCACATACAATGCATCCCTTATTTCTGCTTTTGACTCTATTGCTCCACCAACCACTATTCACCCTTGCAAATTAACACCTCAACCCTGGCACACCAAATGCACCAGATATCTGCAAAAATGCTCACGTACTGCTGAGCGACACTGGAGGAAATCACGCTCTAAGGCAGACTTCCTCCATTTCAAACTTATGCTCTCATCCTTTAGTGCTGCCCTTTCTCTTGATAAACAGTCATACTTCAAGAACCTCATCTCCTCCCAGTCTTCCAACCCCCGGCGCCTCTTTGCCACTCTAAACTCACTCCTCTGCCCACCTCCACCTCGTCTCCCTTCCTCACTCTCTGCTCTTGACTTTGCCACTTACTTAACATCCAAAATTGACTCCATAAGTCAGGACATCACATCACACCAGTCCATCAGTAATCAGCCTTCTCCCATCCCTTACCAACCCTCCCCATCCCTCGCACCTACTCTGACATCTTTCTCCCATGCATCTGGAGAGGAAGTCATGGCCCTCATTCATTCCTGTCCCCTCACCACCTCCCCACTTGACCCTATCCCCTCCCGCCTCCTCCGCTACCTCTCTCCTTCTGCTTGTTCCCATCTTTCCCACCTTCTCAATCTCTCCCTCTCATCAGGCACTGTCCCCACTGCCTTCAAGCATGTACTCATCTCTCCTATTCTTAAAAAATCTACCCTTGATCCAAACACTCTCTCCAACTACCGACCCATCTCTCTCCTCCCTTTTGCCTCCAAACTCCTTGAGCGTATTGTCTACAACCGCCTTACTTCCTTTCTTTCCTCACACTCACTGCTTGACCCATTCCAGTCTGGCTTCCGTCCTCTCCACTCCACTGAAACTGCCCTTACAAAAGTATGCAATGACCTCCATGCTGCTAGATCTAAGGGACACTACTCTCTACTTATTCTACTTGATCTCTCTGCTGCTTTTGACACTCTTGGCTATCCTCCTACCTTTCTGACCTTTCATTCTCTGTCTCCTCTCATGACTCCACCTCCCCCTCACTTCCACTAACTGTAGGGGTACCCCAAGGTTCTGTCCTTGGTCCTCTTCTCTCTCTATACGTCCTCACTAGGTAAGCTCATTAGTTCTTTTGGTTTCCAATATCATCTCTAGGCTGATGACACCCAAATCTATCTTTCCTCTCCAGACCTCTCCCCTGCTCTCCTCACTCGTATCTCCAATTGTCTCTCTGCTACCTCTTCCTGGATGTCCCAGCGCTTTCTTAAACTTAACATGTCTAAGACCGAGCTGATCATCTTCCCTCCCTCCCGCATAACCTCACTTCCTACAATCTCATTATCTATTGATGGCACTACTATCTCCTCTAGCCCCCAAGTGCACTGTCTTGGAGTAAACCTTGACTCCTCCCTCTCCTTCAAATCACACATTCAGCACCTCTCACAAACCTGCCGTTTTCATCTAAAAAATATTTCAAGGATCAGACCCTTTCTGACCCAGGATGCTACTAAGACTCTTATCCACTCACTGGTCATCTCCAGACTGGACTACTGTAATCTCCTCCTGTCTGGCATTCCTGACAAATACCTCTCTCCACTACAATATATCCTCAATGCTGCTGCCCAGCTCATCTCCCTCACCAAACGCACTATGTTGCACCTCTCCTCTCTTACTAGACCTTCACTGGCTCCCCTTCCCTTTCAGAATCCATTTCAAGCTTCTCACACTCGCTTACAAAGCCCTCACCCACTCCTCTCCCATCTACATCTCTGACCTTATCTCCCTTTACACTCCCACCCGTCCTCTTCGCTCTGCTAATGCACGCCGACTCTCCTGCCTACGGATTACCTCCTCCCACTCCTACCTCCAAGATTTTTCACGTGCTGCACCACTTCTCTGGAATTCCCTACCTCTCCACCTCAGACTCTCCACCTCTCTACAAAACGTCAAACGGGCTCTCAAGACCCACTTCTTCACCAAACCCAGCCAAATTTCATCCTAACCCTCTGTTCTACGCTCTCTATGTACCCCATCTGTGTCACCCCTGTCTGTCTACCCCTCCCCTTTAGAATGTAAGCTCTCACGAGCAGGGCCCTCTTCCCTCATGTGCTTATCCTTTCTTACTTTAATCATCTTCAACTGCACCAAATCCAGCAGTCTTCTGCCACCTGATACTTATTCCAGTGTCTTCTGCTGATGTAACTATGTTCATTTACCCTGTACTTGTCCTATACTGTCATCAACTGTAAGTTGCTGTTTTCCAGTTTGATTATTTGTTTATGTACTCTGTAATTGGGCGCTGCGGAACCCTTGTGGCGCCATATAAATAAAGGATAATAATAATAATAATAATAATAAAGTAATCGAATAACGAAAACAAGCCACATGACATCGCTAGAGTTCCAGACTGCATGTGGGAAATATATAAACCTGATCAATGTGGATGAGAATGGAGTATGTATTAAATAGCATAATGCAATGCAGACAAATTGGCTTTTAGCCACAGCAAATAGATTACAGCTTTCATTTTTATCCTGTTGGCCATACATTGCAGCAAGTGTCCACATTACACTGTATTATTATTATATATGCTCCACTGCATTTAAGGTAACAGCGATTAGGCCTGACTCAGATGTGGACGGAGGTGCCATTGCTGTTGCTTAAATAGAAGTGCAGTGATCGCACTAATTTTGTAAAGCAGAAGGGGGAGTCACATATCCTGAATCATTACCAGGGGCATATTGGGATCAAAAACCAACCCGAGAAATTTATGGAAGCAGCCCTAATAGGGGTGGGGGTCTGTTGAGGGGGTGGGGTCTGTCAAGTGGGAGGGATTACTGCTCAGAAGGCCTGATTATATGCATGTATGGAAAGTGTGCGTGGCTTAGTGGGTTAGGGGTGTGGCCACATAATAGTGCCAATTCACATTACACCACACAGTAGAACCTCCTATACACACTGCGCCAGGTAGAGCACGTTATACATATTCCGCCAGATAGAGCACGTTCTACACTTTGCGCCAGGCAGAGCACATTATACACAGTGCACCAGGTAAAGCAAATGATACACTTTGCGCCAGGCAGAGCACATTATACACATTGCACCAGGCAGAGCACAATATACACATTGCATCAGGTAAAGCACATTATACACATTGCACCAGGTAAAGCAAATTATACACATTGCACCAGGTAGAGCACGTTATACACTTTGCGCCAGGCAGAGCACATTATACACATTGCACCAGGCAGAGCACATTATACACATTGCACCAGGTAAAGCATTATACACAGTGCACCAGGTAGAGCACGTTATACACTTTGCGCCAGGTAGAGCACGTTATACACTTTGCGCCAGGTAGAGCACGTTATAGATATTGCACCAGGTAGAGCACATTATACACATTGCACCAGGCAGAGCACATTATACACATTGCACCAGGTAAGGCATTATACACAGTGCACCAGGTAGAGCACGTTATACACTTTGCGCCAGGTAGAGCACGTTATACACTTTGCGCCAGGTAGAGCACGTTATAGATATTGCACCAGGTAGAGCACATTATACACATTGCACCAGGCAGAGCACATTATACACATTGCACAGGTAAAGCATTATACACAGTGCACCAGGTAGAGCACGTTATACACTTTGCGCCAGGTAGAGCACGTTATACACTTTGCGCCAGGTAGAGCACGTTATAGATATTGCACCAGGTAGAGCACATTATACACTTTGCGCCAGGTAGAGCACGTTATACACATTGCACCATAAATCAGGAACATCATGTTGTAGATAGTACACAGCCTGCTACGGCTGCCTGGAGGGAAACTGGCTGGAGCCGGAGGAATCCTCAGGGCTGGAGGCGGAGCCATCAGTGGTGACTGATGGCCCGGCCCTACAAAGGCTTATGGGGGAGCTGCTGTGGCTGCACATGTGCAGCAGCTCTGCCGGCGGCCATCTTTAAGTTACCTTTAAGTTAACGCTGCCAGATCAGCATCAGACTGTCAATCACCGACAGTCTGATGCTGTAGTATAACCGACATTGCAGACCCGCCCTGCACATAGGACCAAACAGCGGTACTTTGTAGAGATGAGCGCCGGAAATTTTTCGGGTTTTGTGTTTTGGTTTTGGGTTCGGTTCCGCGGCCGTGTTTTGGGTTCGACCGCGTTTTGGCAAAACCTCACCGAATTTTTTTTGTCGGATTCGGGTGTGTTTTGGATTCGGGTGTTTTTTTCCAAAAAACCTAAAAAACAGCTTAAATCATAGAATTTGGCGGTCATTTTGATCCCAAAGTATTATTAACCTCAAAAACCATAATTTCCACTCATTTTCAGTCTATTCTGAATACCTCACACCTCACAATATTATTTTTAGTCCTAAAATTTGCACCGAGGTCGCTGTGTGAGTAAGATAAGCGACCCTAGTGGCCGACACAAACACCGGGCCCATCTAGGAGTGGCACTGCAGTGTCACGCAGGATGGCCCTTCCAAAAAACCCTCCCCAAACAGCACATGACGCAAAGAAAAAAAGAGGCGCAATGAGGTAGCTGTGTGAGTAAGATTAGCGACCCTAGTGGCCGACACAAACACCGGGCCCATCTAGGAGTGGCACTGCAGTGTCACGCAGGATGTCCCTTCCAAAAAACCCTCCCCAAACAGCACATGACGCAAAGAAAAAAAGAGGCGCAATGAGGTAGCTGTGTGAGTAAGATAAGCGACCCTAGTGGCCGACACAAACACCGGGCCCATCTAGGAGTGTCACTGCAGTGTCACGCAGGATGTCCCTTCCAAAAAACCCTCCCCAAACAGCACATGACGCAAAGAAAAAAAGAGGCGCAATGAGGTAGCTGTGTGAGTAAGATAAGCGACCCTAGTGGCCGACACAAACACCGGGCCCATCTAGGAGTGGCACTGCAGTGTCACGCAGGATGTCCCTTCCAAAAAACCCTCCCCAAACAGCACATGACGCAAAGAAAAAGAAAAGAAAAAAGAGGTGCAAGATGGAATTGTCCTTGGGCCCTCCCACCCACCCTTATGTTGTATAAACAAAACAGGACATGCACACTTTAACCAACCCATCATTTCAGTGACAGGGTCTGCCACACGACTGTGACTGATATGACGGGTTGGTTTGGACCCCCCCCAAAAAAGAAGCAATTAATCTCTCCTTGCACAAACTGGCTCTACAGAGGCAAGATGTCCACCTCATCATCACCCTCCGATATATCACCGTGTACATCCCCCTCCTCACAGATTATCAATTCGTCCCCACTGGAATCCACCATCTCAGCTCCCTGTGTACTTTGTGGAGGCAATTGCTGCTGGTCAATGTCTCCGCGGAGGAATTGATTATAATTCATTTTAATGAACATCATCTTCTCCACATTTTCTGGATGTAACCTCGTACGCCGATTGCTGACAAGGTGAGCGGCGGCACTAAACACTCTTTCGGAGTACACACTTGTGGGAGGGCAACTTAGGTAGAATAAAGCCAGTTTGTGCAAGGGCCTCCAAATTGCCTCTTTTTCCTGCCAGTATAAGTACGGACTGTGTGACGTGCCTACTTGGATGCGGTCACTCATATAATCCTCCACCATTCTATCAATGTTGAGAGAATCATATGCAGTGACAGTAGACGACATGTCCGTAATCGTTGTCAGGTCCTTCAGTCCGGACCAGATGTCAGCATCAGCAGTCGCTCCAGACTGCCCTGCATCACCGCCAGCGGGTGGGCTCGGAATTCTGAGCCTTTTCCTCGCACCCCCAGTTGCGGGAGAATGTGAAGGAGGAGATGTTGACAGGTCGCGTTCCGCTTGACTTGACAATTTTGTCACCAGCAGGTCTTTCAACCCCAGCAGACTTGTGTCTGCCGGAAAGAGAGATCCAAGGTAGGCTTTAAATCTAGGATCGAGCACGGTGGCCAAAATGTAGTGCTCTGATTTCAACAGATTGACCACCCGTGAATCCTTGTTAAGCGAATTAAGGGCTCCATCCACAAGTCCCACATGCCTAGCGGAATCGCTCCGTGTTAGCTCCTCCTTCAATGTCTCCAGCTTCTTCTGCAAAAGCCTGATGAGGGGAATGACCTGACTCAGGCTGGCAGTGTCTGAACTGACTTCACGTGTGGCAAGTTCAAAGGGCATCAGAACCTTGCACAACGTTGAAATCATTCTCCACTGCGCTTGAGACAGGTGCATTCCACCTACTATATCGTGCTCAATTGTATAGGCTTGAATGGCCTTTTGCTGCTCCTCCAACCTCTGAAGCATATAGAGGGTTGAATTCCACCTCGTTACCACTTCTTGCTTCAGATGATGGCAGGGCAGGTTCAGTAGTTTTTGGTGGTGCTCCAGTCTTCTGTACGTGGTGCCTGTACGCCGAAAGTGTCCCGCAATTCTTCTGGCCACCGACAGCATCTCTTGCACGCCCCTGTCGTTTTTTAAAAAATTCTGCACCACCAAATTCAAGGTATGTGCAAAACATGGGACGTGCTGGAATTTGCCCATATTTAATGCACACACAATATTGCTGGCGTTGTCCGATGCCACAAATCCACAGGAGAGTCCAATTGGGGTAAGCCATTCCGCGATGATCTTCCTCAGTTGCCGTAAGAGGTTTTCAGCTGTGTGCGTATTCTGGAAAGCGGTGATACAAAGCGTAGCCTGCCTAGGAAAGAGTTGGCGTTTGCGAGATGCTGCTACTGGTGCCGCCGCTGCTGTTCTTGCGGCGGGAGTCCATACATCTACCCAGTGGGCTGTCACAGTCATATAGTCCTGACCCTGCCCTGCTCCACTTGTCCACATGTCCGTGGTTAAGTGGACATTGGGTACAACTGCATTTTTTAGGACACTGGTGAGTCTTTTTCTGACGTCCGTGTACATTCTCGGTATCGCCTGCCTAGAGAAGTGGAACCTAGATGGTATTTGGTAACGGGGGCACACTGCCTCAATAAATTGTCTAGTTCCCTGTGAACTAACGGCGGATACCGGACGCACGTCTAACACCAACATAGTTGTCAAGGCCTCAGTTATCCGCTTTGCAGCAGGATGACTGCTGTGATATTTCATCTTCCTCGCAAAGGACTGTTGAACAGTCAATTGCTTACTGGAAGTAGTACAAGTGGGCTTACGACTTCCCCTCTGGGATGACCATCGACTCCCAGCAGCAACAACAGCAGCGCCAGCAGCAGTAGGCGTTACACGCAAGGATGCATCGGAGGAATCCCAGGCAGGAGAGGACTCGTCAGACTTGCCAGTGACATGGCCTGCAGGACTATTGGCTTTCCTGTGTAAGGAGGAAATTGACACTGAGGGAGTTGGTGGGGTGGTTTGCGTGAGCTTGGTTACAAGAGGAAGGGATTTACTGGTCAGTGGACTGCTTCCGCTGTCACCCAAAGTTTTTGAACTTGTCACTGACTTATTATGAATGCGCTGCAGGTGACGTATAAGGGAGGATGTTCCGAGGTGGTTAACGTCCTTACCCCTACTTATTACAGCTTGACAAAGGGAACACACGGCTTGACACCTGTTGTCCGCATTTCTGGTGAAATACTTCCACACCGAAGAGCTGATTTTTTTGGTATTTTCACCAGGCATGTCAACGGCCATATTCCTACCACGGACAACAGGTGTCTCCCCGGGTGCCTGACTTAAACAAACCACCTCACCATCAGAATCCTCCTGGTCAATTTCCTCCCCAGCGCCAGCAACACCCATATCCTCCTCATCCTGGTGTACTTCAACACTGACATCTTCAATCTGACTATCAGGAACTGGACTGCGGGTGCTCCTTCCATCACTTGCAGGGGGCGTGCAAATGGTGGAAGGCGCATGCTCTTCACGTCCAGTGTTGGGAAGGTCAGGCATCGCAACCGACACAATTGGAGTCGGACTCTCCTTGTGGATTTGGGATTTCGAAGAACGCACAGTTCTTTGCGGTGCTACTGCTTTTGCCAGCTTTAGTCTTTTCATTTTTCTAGCGAGAGGCTGAGTGCTTCCATCCTCATGTGAAGCTGAACCACTAGCCATGAACATAGGCCAGGGCCTCAGCCGTTCCTTGCCACTCCGTGTGGTAAATGGCATATTGGCAAGTTTACGCTTCTCCTCCGACAATTTTATTTTAGGTTTTGGAGTCCTTTTTTTACTGATATTTGGTGTTTTGGATTTGACATGCTCTGTACTATGACATTGGGCATCGGCCTTGGCAGACGACGTTGCTGGCATTTCATCGTCTCGGCCATGACTAGTGGCAGCAGCTTCAGCACGAGGTGGAAGTGGATCTTGATCTTTCCCTAATTTTGGAACCTCAACATTTTTGTTCTCCATATTTTAATAGGCACAACTAAAAGGCACCTCAGGTAAACAATGGAGATGGATGGATTGGATACTAGTATACAATTATGGACGGGCTGCCGAGTGCCGACACAGAGGTAGCCACAGCCGTGAACTACCGCACTGTACTGTGTCTGCTGCTAATATATAGACTGGTTGATAAAGAGATAGTATACTCGTAACTAGTATGTATGTATAAAGAAAGAAAAAAAAACCACAGTTAGGTGGTATATACAATTATGGACGGGCTGCCGAGTGCCGACACAGAGGTAGCCACAGCTGTGAACTACCGCACTGTACTGTGTCTGCTGCTAATATAGACTGGTTGATAAAGAGATAGTATACTCGTAACTAGTATGTATGTATAAAGAAAGAAAAAAAAACCACGGTTAGGTGGTATATACAATTATGGACGGGCTGCCGAGTGCCGACACAGAGGTAGCCACAGCCGTGAACTACCGCACTGTACTGTGTCTGCTGCTAATATATAGACTGGTTGATAAAGAGATAGTATACTCGTAACTAGTATGTATGTATAAAGAAAGAAAAAAAAACCACGGTTAGGTGGTATATACAATTATGGACGGGCTGCCGAGTGCCGACACAGAGGTAGCCACAGCCGTGAACTACCGCACTGTACTGTGTCTGCTGCTAATATAGACTGGTTGATAAAGAGATAGTATACTCGTAACTAGTATGACTATAAAGAAAGAAAAAAAAACCACGGTTAGGTGGTATATACAATTATGGACGGGCTGCCGAGTGCCGACACAGAGGTAGCCACAGCCGTGAACTACCGCACTGTACTGTGTCTGCTGCTAATATATAGACTGGTTGATAAAGAGATAGTATACTCGTAACTAGTATGTATGTATAAAGAAAGAAAAAAAAACCACAGTTAGGTGGTATATACAATTATGGACGGGCTGCCGAGTGCCGACACAGAGGTAGCCACAGCCGTGAACTACCGCACTGTACTGTGTCTGCTGCTAATATAGACTGGTTGATAAAGAGATAGTATACTCGTAACTAGTATGTATGTATAAAGAAAGAAAAAAAAACCACGGTTAGGTGGTATATACAATTATGGACGGGCTGCCGAGTGCCGACACAGAGGTAGCCACAGCCGTGAACTACCGCACTGTACTGTGTCTGCTGCTAATATATAGACTGGTTGATAAAGAGATAGTATACTCGTAACTAGTATGTATGTATAAAGAAAGAAAAAAAAACCACGGTTAGGTGGTATATACAATTATGGACGGGCTGCCGAGTGCCGACACAGAGGTAGCCACAGCCGTGAACTACCGCACTGTACTGTGTCTGCTGCTAATATATAGACTGGTTGATAAAGAGATAGTATACTCGTAACTAGTACTGTATGTATGTATAAAGAAAGAAAAAAAAACCACGGTTAGGTGGTATATACAATTATGGACGGGCTGCCGAGTGCCGACACAGAGGTAGCCACAGCCGTGAACTACCGCACTGTACTGTGTCTGCTGCTAATATAGACTGGTTGATAAAGAGATAGTATACTCGTAACTAGTATGACTATAAAGAAAGAAAAAAAAACCACGGTTAGGTGGTATATACAATTATGGACGGGCTGCCGAGTGCCGACACAGAGGTAGCCACAGCCGTGAACTACCGCACTGTACTGTGTCTGCTGCTAATATATAGACTGGTTGATAAAGAGATAGTATACTCGTAACTAGTATGTATGTATAAAGAAAGAAAAAAAAACCACAGTTAGGTGGTATATACAATTATGGACGGGCTGCCGAGTGCCGACACAGAGGTAGCCACAGCCGTGAACTACCGCACTGTACTGTGTCTGCTGCTAATATAGACTGGTTGATAAAGAGATAGTATACTACTAATATTATATATACTGGTGGTCAGGTCACTGGTCACTAGTCACACTGGCAGTGGCACTCCTGCAGCAAAAGTGTGCACTGTTTAATTTTAATATAATATTATGTACTCCTGGCTCCTGCTATAACCTATAACTGGCACTGCAGTGCTCCCCAGTCTCCCCCACAATTATAAGCTGTGTGAGCTGAGCACAGTCAGATATATATATACATTGATGCAGCACACTGGGCTGAGCAGTGCACACAGATATGGTATGTGACTGAGTCACTGTGTGTATCGTTTTTTTCAGGCAGAGAACGGATATATTAAATAAAACAAACAACTGCACTGTCTGGTGGTCACTGTGGTCGTCAGTCACTAAACTCTGCACTCTCTTCTACAGTATCACAGCCTCAGGTCAATCTCTCTCTCTCTCTCTCAACCCTAATCTAAATGGAGAGGACGCCAGCCACGTCCTCTCCCTATCAATCTCAATGCACGTGTGAAAATGGCGGCGACGCGCGGCTCCTTATATAGAATCCGAGTCTCGCGATAGAATCCGAGCCTCGCGAGAATCCGACAGCGTCATGATGACGTTCGGGCGCGCTCGGGTTAACCGAGCAAGGCGGGAAGATCCGAGTCGCTCGGACCCGTGAAAAAAAACATGAAGTTCGGGCGGGTTCGGATTCAGAGAAACCGAACCCGCTCATCTCTAGTACTTTGTGACATACACTGTTACTGCAACCTAACCTGAATCAGACTCTTATGTACTTGCAGAGGAAGTGGACTAGAGCTAGCAATCCAAGCTTATGCCAGCTGTGGAATACCCATACTGTTGATCACAGTTCTGTAAGGAATTGTTTCTTTCCTTAGTCTTACACTTGCATTTTGCTTTACACTAGGCGATAAATGGATATCAGAGAACACTCTATAGACATTGTTGTGTTTTAAATGAGCTGTCCATAACCATGTCTTGCATGACTGCGCCAGACATAATAAAATAACCAGCTATAAATAATATTTTCTTTCCACTATGCTTGTTTTAGGAGTGCAGGTCAAATACACTGTCACTTCCGTTCATTTCTTGTTGTAAAAGAAAAACTAACTGTGAGTTCTTCCATAATAAGAATTCCCATTCCTGCAAGCGAATTGCATGAGACAAATATGAATTTATTTCAGAGACCAGTGTAGGCGGAACTCGGCAACTGAATAGTTAAATCTACTTTAGCAAGCAGGTAATTACCATGGGATAGAGAATGGCTGGTTTCCTGTTAATACTGTATCATTTCCATAGATGTCTATCAAATGCAGCAAGTTTATACTTGTCTTAGAGTACAGTATTACACTTTTCTTGAGTTGAAGCCTCCAAGGCATGTTCTAGACATAGAGGAAGTCGGCAGCATCGTAAATATTGTCAGTAACAGAAGCAAATTATCTTCACAATTTATGAGGTTAAAATGGGTTTACATAAATGAATAAATTACTTTATGTTTCATAAGAAAATTTCTTGACAAGGAAAATGAAATGTAGAAGTATGTCAAATCAAAGGAGGCAGTTTTGCAGTTATCATTTGTTACAGTTAGAGGAATGAAAGTTTGATGGTCTACAGAAGAAGTAGAGAACATACGTCATCTACACAGCCCAACATTTGGATGGGGGTAGTCGGACCATCTTGCATGCACCTTTGGTGCGTGTTCAAAAAGGGGGTGTGGCATCATGACTGGACTTCATGTTGGCATACCTCCCAACCGCCCAGATTTCATGCATGTGTCAGCCACACTGTGCCAGGAAAGGCTGGGGACTTCCCAGCAGATCCCTGAGCACTGGGCAATGCCCCAGCATGATGAGAAAATGGGCATGACACATGGTCACACCATAGTTGGCAACATTCTGGCTGCCTCCTCCGGGAGGAGGCAGCCAGGTCGGCTCAGCAGGGGGCATGGCGCGGCAAAGGGAGGCGTAATGCGGAGGAGCAGGGGACATGGCAGCGAGAACGAGATTACTGGCATAGTGAAGATGAGGTGCACCTTTGCTGCGGGGGATACTTGAGTATTTCCCCAGGGGATGTGGGGGGCTCAGCTGCCAGTCAGGAGACTTGCCAACTCTTCCGGGTGGCCGGGAGCGCCACCTGATTTTCGGGAGCCTCACGGCCATTCCGGGAGAGTAGGTAAGTATAGGTCAGACCCTCAAAATGTCATACGCATGGAGCTTGGCCTTGTGGGCCTAAGGCCACACCTCTTTTTGAGGAGTTTTGGGACTGGGAAGTATGTGTTGGCCCAACTGCTCATCATACTGAGGGCTTTGCAGAACCCAAGCCTCTCACTGCGGTGTTTTGATGCCACAGTCAGTGAGAGTGACCTCCCAGCCTTTACCGTCTGTGGGACACTGCGACCTGTGGGTGGAACGGCTGGACAGTGCCCAGAAAACTGAACTGTCCCGCCAAAACGAGCCAGTTGTAGTAGGTATGCCTTAGCTGACAAACTGAAAGTACACTGCAAAATGTGGCATTTGTAATGAACTCATGGGCTATTAAAAGACAAGTGCATATTTCAGTAAGGCTATGTATTACTGGTTATTATAAGCAGTTCTGTTACAAATGTGCTCCACTAGTAAGAAATGACACTCTCATACAGGAAGCCTTACCTAGGTGGCTCAGTGTGATTCAGAGAGTCCTTGACGTGAGTACACTAGGGCCCTCATTCCGAGTTGATCGGTCGCAAGGCGAATTTAGCAGAGTTACACACGCTTAGTCTACGCCTACTGGGAGTGTATCTTAGCATCTTAAAAGTGCGAACGAAGTTTACGCAATATTGCGAACAAAAAAAACTTAGCAGTTTTAGAGTAGCTCCAGACTTACTCTGCCTGTGCGATCAGTTCAGTGCTTGTCGTTCCTGGTTTGACGTCACAAACACTCCCAGCGTTCACCCAGACACTCCCCCGTTTCTCCGGCCACTCCTGCGTTTTTTCCGGAAACGGTAGCGTTTTCAGCCACACGCCCATAAAACGCCGTGTTTCCGCCCAGTAACACCCATTTCCTGTCAATCACACTACGTTCGCCGGTGCGAACAAAAAGCCGTGAGTAAAAATCCTTTCTTCATAGCAGAATTACTTAGCGCAGTCGCAGTGCGAACATTGCGCATGCGCTCTAAGCTGATTTTCACTGCGATGCGAAAAAAAAGAACGAGCGAACGACTCGGAATGAGGGCCTATATTCTTTAGGTGCTGCTTAATCTGTAAAGAGCTGTATGATGTCATGCTGACCTGTCAAATCCCTCACTTTCAATGAGTGACGCACAGTTTGCAATAATGTCAAACAATAACCTCTTCGAGCTGAGCTCAGAGTGAAAACAAATCTCCCAGCTGTGTGCATTCATACTAACACTTACTCTCACACAATTACCTTCAGCAGCCAATCAGAGTTCCCTGTAAGAAAATATAGATGGCCAGTCTGATGTCTATAACTGAAGCTATGGCCAACCTGTGGCTCTCTGGCTGTTGTGAAACCACACGTGGGAGTGGATCCTAGGGTCGACAGTAACTTGGTCAACAGTCATTAGGTCGACCACTATTGGTTGACAGTGACTCAGTCGACACCTGAAATAGGTCGACATGAACAAGGTCAACATGCGTTTTTTAATTTTTTTTGTGTTGCTTTCTTTGTAAAGTGACCAGGAACCCCAATTAGTGCACCGTATCCCCTCGTATGGCTCGCGCTTCGGGCAAGGTGCCTCGCTGCACTCGGCATGGGTTACTATTCCCAATCATAGTCCACGTGGATCGTAAAGTATGAAAAAGTTTAAAAACATGATTTAAAAAACAACAACTCATGTCAACCTTTTTCCATGTCAACGTAGTAACCATGTCGACCTAATGCATGTTGACCAATAGTGGTTGACCTAATGAATGTCGACCTAAGTGCAGTCGACCTAAAGACCGGATCCCCTACACTTCCCCGCATTCCCTGTCACAGTTTCAGTATTCCCTAGCAATGCCGGACACTGGGAGTTATGTAATATGCTGGACATCTACAGCTATACATCATTTGGAAAGTTTGCAAACTAATTTATGCATACCTCCCAACATTTGCTTACCCTAAAGAGGGAGATCTTCGCGCGCGCCAGAAAAGGGGGGCGTGGCTTCTCGGGATGGACCGCCATCACGAGCCACGCCCCATTTTCGTCACTGAGGGGGCATGCCCAGCGCTCTGTGAGCTGCTGGCATGCCCCCTCTTCCTCTGTCTCCACTGACTAAGCAGAGCAGTGCGTGACAGAGCCTCCCAACTGCCCTTCCCCTCATTGCGGGACACTTCGGCCCACGGGTGGGACAGCAGGACAGTGCCCAAAAAACGGGACTGTCCCGCGAAAATCGGGACAGTTGGGAGGTATGCTGCATGTGACATACTGGAAAATCTTGGGCTCCTAAATATGAAGATTGTATACTCTGTCAGATGTTTCTGGGATATACAAGTATATTATGTTGCAAAATTGAGGACGCATTAATTTGCTAAACAGTTATATATTATGTATATTATGCTTTACAAGTAGGGCTGTATACAGTATGCCACTGAATTCAATATACTAGTCAGAGTGTTTGCTATCTCATTTATTGCAGTACAGAGTGCTGTGCGCAGCTCTAAGTATATTCCATGTTCCACAACCAGAAGGACGTATCCTCCAAGCATAGCATGCTTTCGTGCGTCATCCAAGATGACATAGAAATACTTGCTTTATGCTTACAGCAGTACACTATTTCAAACTCATGAAAAAGCATTAAACAAAACGTCTATATAAACCTTTTTCTTTTTTAATATTCAGACTTACATAACATGTTTCTGACGTACTGTTCTAATTATCTACGGAAAGCTGGCATGAGTTGCTTCACCGCAGGATGCTGAACTCATTTACTACTGCATGCTAATATACTACGCATCACTAGTTATTGCCCCCTCCCTACTCCTGTTGATGTTTGCCTTATCCTAAAATATTTAGGTGTGGGAAATAATGGGAACTGCATGAACAGAACATCATTGTCCTTGTAGTCCTCTGGACATAGAGTACACTACATTATCAGCATTTTCGTAAGGAAGCTACATTAAAAAAACATGGTGTCGTAATCAGGGGCAGATCTACCAAGGTATCAGGGTGGCCAGCTATTATGATACCTGGTAGTTGAAGGGGCACTTGGTAGCTCCCACATAGCTTCCACCTTAACTTTCCAGGACCCAGCACCCCGCTACGTAGGCCACGGTCAGGAGGACGATTGATTCTGCTTGCAGTGGAAGAGAACTCTGCCATCTTAGAGGAAGAGGAGCTGCCCTGGGGGCCGTTAGGTTAGCTAAAGATAGAGTAGAGGAGTGCAGCCAAAGATCCCGGTCATCATTTTCAGAAAAGTACAGATTTCATCATTATTCTGTAACGTAACTCTATGGGGGTCATTCCGACCCATTCGCACGCTGCAGTCTGCCGCAGCGGTGAGAACGGGTCGGGACTTCGCATGCACGGCAGATGCATTGCACACGCGTGTCGTTGCCAGGCAGCGAGGCCGCCAGCGGAAAAAGTAATTGCAGCGGCGATCGCAAGAAGATTGACAGACAGGAGGTGTTCCGGGGCGTCACCTGACCATTTTCCAGGCGTGGTGAGGCGAACACAGGCGTGTCCAGGCGTTTGGAAGGCAGATGTCTGACGTCAATTCCAGGAACTTCGTCGCTGGATCCGTCGCACAGGGTAAGTAAGTGTGACCATGGTCTTGTTTTGCAGGAAACTTTTTTAGCATAGCAGGGCTGCACAAGCGATTGCAGCCCTGCTATGTTAAAAAAACACTCCCCCATAGGCGGCGTCAAGATGATCGCACGACCAGCAAAAAGTTGCTACGTGCGATCAACTCGGAATGAGGGCCTATATCCAATGCAATAAAACAAAGGTATTGTATATAAAACATTTAGGGCAATATCCTGTTAGCCCCAATGCCCTTTTGATTGTCCAAAATTGGACCCGCAATTGGTACGAAAACTCATGTGATCGGGGATAAGTTCCCGATCCCATATGTTATCGCTGCTCCCGCAGCCCCTTATTGCGGATTATGCTTCGGGTGCCTGAGGAACTCGAAGCATAATCCCTGAAAAAGTGCCGGCTTCGGGCGAAAACAATGGCGGCATCGGGGCTAATAGAGTCTCCCCCGGTGATCCTATTAGCAGCGGTAAAGTATCGCTGCTAATAGGATACGCCCTTAGTGGTTAGGAGCATTGTATGGGTTACCTTTCAGAACATTTGTAACTTATTTACCCCAATAGAAATGCAAGACTGTATTCTTTACAGTCGCCTTGTGCATCCATAAGAACATTTGGATTTTTTCTGTTGTAAGACATCGATTGCCATAAAACACGATTTTAATTACACATAGAGCCCTCAACCCCAAGGCCATGTTCTGATTAATGACAGTGGTTTAATATTTTTCTAGAGCGCCTGAGGCATAGATAAGCCATGGCCCGTGGACCAGCACTGGCCTACTAGAGACACTTGGTAAGGTTGAACAGATGCGTCTATAAATCTATATGATGTTTTAAAAGGATAATTCAAGTCACTGACAATAATCAAAAATTATATTTCCACAACAAGCTGGGTTATTTCTTTTGGAAATTGATGATTATAACAGTCATCCGACCCTCTAACAAATGAAGTAGAGAGAGACAGCTGATGGGGCCGGTCCTTTAACAAAAGAACGGGGTCACCTGCACCAGCATGGGTTACCAGCCTAGACAGCCAGTTAAGCTTTTAAGAGTTCTCAGATACCCTGTGGCCCCAAAACAGTCAACATACACTGAAATCAATCAGATCATTTTGGGGCTTGCTTTCAAAAGTGGTTGGTGAATGACATACATAGAAACATTGTATTTGACGGTAGATAAGAACAACTTGGCTCATCCAGGCTGCCCCAAACACATGTACTGTATATGTTAATTAGCCAATTAAACTACCAGTATATTTTTGGATTGTGGGAGGAAACTGGAGCAAACCTACGCAAGCAAGGGGAGAATATACAAACTCCACACAGTTAGGGCTGTGGTGGTAATTGAACCCATGACCTCGGTGTTATGAGGCAGTAATGCTAACCATTACACCATCCATACTACCCTACAACGCTGTACTGCCTGTATATACTTTATGGCTGCTCATCTTGTGCTGCAAATACAGGCCCTGACGTGCTCAAGTCATGCCTGTGA
The DNA here is from genome assembly GCF_028390025.1 of Pseudophryne corroboree. Lineage (NCBI taxonomy): Eukaryota > Metazoa > Chordata > Amphibia > Anura > Myobatrachidae > Pseudophryne > Pseudophryne corroboree. The sequence goes on from NC_086447.1 coordinate 826,377,768, forward strand.
GGAAACTACCCTAGCTTTCTATATGTGGACCTGACAGCAGGATCGGTGCGTGTATAGACGGTATTATACTTCATCAAAGGAACAGTGTGTCGAATTATGATACATTTTACATATCCAAAATATGACCATACCTTACACAAGACACTTCAAAAACTCTAATCCATGCTCTCATCTCACACATTGATTATTGCAATAGTCTTCATACTGGTCTTACCAAAAAGAGACTCTAACCACTATAATCTATTCTGAATCTTCCTCACTAGACTTTTATTGTCTGCGCATCCGCTCTGTCAGTCCCTCCTTTGGTTTCCTACATTCTACCGTATTCAAAATAAAATATTTTTAATCACATACAAGGTCATTAACCAAATGTGCATCTCTTTGCTTATCTCATGATATCTCCCACCCGACCTCTTCGCTCTTCACAAGATCTACAGTACGTCTGTTATCTACACTCATTATTCTCTCCCATTCACAATTGTTGGACTTTCATCAGGCTGGACTCACTCTTCTAATCTCCAAACCTTCAAACGTTCCCAGAAAACTCCCTTCTTCAGGCAAGTTTATCAAATTCTGGAACCACCCACATAACCTTCAATGCCTCCCTATCTATTTACATCCCCACTGTACAGTCCTCACTTAACCTCACATATTTTCTCTTTCTTCACTTTCCCATCCTCCTGACCCCAGGCCAACATTGCTGTGTTACCATATCATACAGCCCACCAAGAACCATTGCAATCTGGTGGACCGTTATGCAATAGATAACACCTATCCTTGTGTATCAGTGCCTACTTTCCCATAGATTGTAAGCTTGCGAGCAGGGCCTTCCTACCTCTGTAACTGCCAGTTTTGTTTTATCAATTGTACAGCTCAACGGAATTTGCTACGTTATAAAGGAAATTCTTAATAACTAATAAATAAATATACTGCTGCTATTAGATGTGTAAAACTGCAGCAACAATGTCACAAACATTAAATGTTGTGTCACAGTCCATTACAATTGCAAGTTTGCAACGCACATTGGGCCTAATTCAGACCTGATCTAAGCCGCGCGCTCCGATCAGCCACCCTGACATGCGGGGGGATGCCCAGCACAGGGCTAGTCTGCCCCGCATATCTGTCCCTCATCCCGCCGCTGTGACCCGGGACATGGCAAATTTTCACCGCGTCCCGGGTCACAGCGGCTGCACGTGACATCACACAGCCACCGCGACCTGCCCCCCCCCCCCCCCCGCGCGCATGGCCCGGGAATGCCTGCATTGCCTGGACCACACCCCCAAAATGGCGGCTGAGTGCCGCCAGCTCGCCCCCTCCAGCCTAGCGAACGCCTCTGCCTGTCAATCAGGCAGAGGCGGTCGCTGGGCTGAGATGCCGAACGTATCTCTGGCATGCACATGCGCACTTTGGCGCATGCGCAGTTCAGACCTGATCGCCCGCTGTGCGAAAACACACAGCAGCGATCAGGCCTGAATTAGTCCCATTGTTCAGCCGTTAGTAGAGAACAATCAGGAACACATCTGTTTCTTTAACAAAAGGAAACAAATCATTGTGGGCAATGGCGATTTTCCATGGCGCATTCCGGGCATTGCAGCAACGTATTGTGGCTACATTTGGCTATAGCAATAATAGAAACGCGCATTCCTTCATTTTGGCGTTTGCTATCATTTCAAGTATCATTAAATAATTAATTGCATTTAACCAGCGGTTTGCCAGGGATCACCGTAGCACATCACAGTAGCTCATGAAAAGCTAGAAGAAGAAATACAATAGCGAAATGTGAAGCTACTGCTAACGACGGAGGAGCCAGCTTACTGTGTCATCTATAATTTAAAGACTATTATTCCTGAGTTCATGAAAATTAATTTTTAAAGAAAATGCATCTGCTATTCTGCGATTCCCAAGTGGTGCTATGTGCTTATTAAAACAATATCATTGTAATATCTCTTTTTCGAGCTGTAAATCCTCTAAATGGCTGTTTTGATGACAACGTAAAAGTAAGTAATGCGAAGAAGATTTTTTATTTTTTTTCCAAATGAGTGAGCGAGCAAAGAATGCGCTACTGGGACGATCATTATTTAAAGACCCAACGGAATTTCCAAATGCTTTATTTTAAAATAGAAAGTGCATCTGTGTCAGTGTAAAAGTACATACAATATATAATAAGTATAAATAAGTCTAAATAAGTCTCAGGGGTCATTTACTTTTGTTTATTGTGCTCTTGTTTTCTGATTACAAACAGCAGTAATATTTTCCAGAGAATAATGGTATGTGGTCAGTCCCCCATGTTAGGGTGGCAGCTTCATATTTCACGTGTGATTATGGCAGAGTTTATGTAATGTGATAAACTACGCTGCCTGAATGAAATTCACACCTAAACATACATACAAATATCTGCTCGTGATTTATGCGCCGCCTGCAGCAAGACCGGTTTTATGTTCGAGAGAGGCATCGTGTAAATAGCAGGATCATGGGCTCCGCAGTGGGACTAGGCACCGCATATTGCTACTTGGGCAAACAACAAAACAAGCATGAACGGGCCGATTTAAAAAAGGGCAACAATCCCCATTGCAGGCGAAAACTCACATTCTGTGATAGGGACTATCCGTTTTTTAGCGACATGCGAGACGCTGTTATGATAAGGACAGCCGATACAGCTACAGCGCTCACCTTGGACTCCCTATTGTGGCTGGTGCTCTGTGGGGAGAGCAGAGCCTTCTTTCACTAGTGCAGAGGAGGAGGAGTAGAAGGGGCACCAGGAGAAGATCAGGAACGAGGTGTGTGTTCTGTACGTGCCTATATAAAAGGTATGCTTTCCTTCTCCATCTGTGAGTGCACTGCCACATTCTAGCAAATATATTGTGATATACTGTGATATATATATATATATATATATATATATATAGAAAGATGTACACAGTATATGTTGGCATATATGTACATGTATGTATGTATATATATATATATATATTTATACTAGTCACCAATGACCCTAATTCTGCCTAATCCTGTCCTGCACTCTGTTCTGCCCCCAGTCCGCAAACCCCCCCCTTTCCCCCGGTCTGACATCTGTTGCCTCTGTCTGCCCTCCCCCCCCTTCACTAAAATGGTGCCTATGGGCTTCTCCTGCGTTTCCCCACTGAGAGGGATTCAATTGGATTCCTCCCAGCGGCACACATCAATCCACACATGCATAGATAGGACCCCAGGAAGTCCTATCATAGCAAAGAACAGCTCTTACTGCGAGAGCTGTCCTTTGGAATTTTCTTCAAGCTTATGCCGTTATGCTTGTGAAGACTGGCGGGATACAGCTATATATATATATATATATATATATATATATATAGTGGAACAAATTGCTGCGGCACTCAGGGTCTTATAAAAAACGATGTGTATTAGTTGTCAATCACATAAACAGCGCACCAACGTTTCGGGGAGTGCAACCCCTTTGTCATATATATATAGGAATGTGAGAGGAAAAAACAGAAGGAAGTCCGTATTGTTGACGTCAACAATACGGACTTCCTTCTGTTTTTTCCTCTCACATTCCTGTTCCAATACACTGTAGTTGACAGCACCCCCTGAGTATATTGAATAATACTTGTGATATAATATAAGGGGTTTTGCCAAGTGAATGTATGGTGATGAACCACATACACTCACAAAAAATACAATAAACAATATATTGTGAGTGTGCAGATACCCAATTTCTTCATATATATAGGGCAAGATAAATATTGGTGCCCCTCCACCCCTATATATACAGGTTAAGTATCCCTTATCCAGAATTCTAAAAAAAAACACATTTTTGGTTCCCCTACTGAGATAATGAAACACACACATATATATGTGATGAAGTCTGAGGACGAAACGCGTTGGGTATATACCTCCACTGACCCTCCATTCTTAAAAGATAAGCATCATTTTCTTATCCTAAAATACTTTTATCAGTAGAAAATTGTTTTTACTGATTTTACGTGATTTAGGGTTCTAGCTTAACTGTATTATTTTATCTATATTTTTAGTATTTTTTATTGTTTTTATTATCCAGCTTTTTACCTACTTTTTTATCCCATTATTATATTTCAAACTGTATAAATAAATATTTTGTTACTTTTTTTGGAAACCGTATCCCGCTATATATATATAATGGATTGTGGTATGGAAGGTCGACGGTAACTAGGTCGACTGGGTCCGTAGGTCGACACGGTCTCTTGGTCAACATGATCTAGCTCAACAGGTCGACATGAGTTTAAAAAAAAAAAATTGGTGTCGTTTTCTCTGTACATTGACCGGGAACCCCAATTAGTGCACCGTGTCCTCTCGCATGGCTCGCTTCGCTCGACATGCTTTGGGCAAGGTGCCTCGCTACCGCTACGCTCGGCACAGGTTACTATTCCCAATCGTAGTCCACGCGGATCGTTAAGTATGAAATAGTTAAAAGAAAGAAAGAAAAAATTTGTGAAAAACTCATGTCGACCTTTAGACCGGTCGACCTAGAGACCCTGTCGACCTAGTTACTGTCGACCAATAGTGGTCGACCTAGTTACTGTCAACCTAGAGACCGTATCCCATATATTATATATATATTATCTATATATACACATAATATATATCCCCTACTCATTATATCAGTAAGGGACTCAAAAATGTGGGATTTGGGGGTGGGGGGGCACCGATATTTATCTTGCCTCCGGGCGTTTGGGACAAACTTACACCACTGCCACCAAGGGGAGTTTATTTTGGAAGCATCCCAACAGAACAAGTACCACTGCTATATCTGTAACACTTCATGCCATGACCAAATCTGAATGACAGACTACAGTGATAGCACAATTTCAGTCTATCGCCTTATTGTAATAAAGGGACGCATTAGGGAGCACTTCAGAGTTTTATACTATGTTAAGTTGTATGCTTCTGGTATAAACTGTGGATCACAGGTTAGAGCTCTACTTGTTATGTGCACATTCACACTAGAAGTATTCTAGACAAGTGGATGCATTATTCACATACTGTAACAACGGTGTACACCTTCTGTGTTTTATAGTCCCCTGTTTTTGTGTCTGAAGAAGTTTAGCTGAAAGCTGACAATAAGCATGAGGGACTTTAAACTAAAAGGGGTTTGAGTGTTGCCCCTTTAATAATGTGCAGGTACAGTAGTTTCCCCTTTAAGGCAGTCAGTTTAATAGTTAACAGCCAATAGTAGTTAAGTGGGGAGGAGATTTGTAGCCAACAGTGGTGTGAGGCAGAAGATCTGCCTCTTTGTTCCAGTTTTCCTACCCTCCCACCCTTCTTGTGTATGGTTCATTAGTGTGTGGCAGTAAAGAACAGTAGTTTGTTACGTTTTATGCTTAGTGGGTGCAATCTCCTTGCAGTGGGGTATGCAGTAAACAAATTCTCCTAGATGGGAAATGGTTACACCACTGGTGATTTGTGGAATGGAGAGTCGAACACCAACAACTGGTTTTGACTTGAGTGGGTATGATTGGTTTATCTGTCCGTTCTTTAATGCCACCACTATCTAAAATCTAAATTTAAAAGTATAATTTGTCAATAATAAATTTGACAAAAATTTCAAATGCCAGCACTGTCATCTGAGTTTTTATTCCTAGTGTTTAAGATATATATATATATATATATATATATATATATATATAATATATATATTTGTCAAGTACAGGTAACATTTAAAGAGTAACACAAAAATGCGCAGCTAGTTAGTTTAGGATATTTTGACGATGTGGAAAATTTCTTAATTACCCTCTATCTGAATTTGCTGGAATTCTTTCTTTAAACAACTGCACAGTCTCTGGAGATAAATATGGGGACATTAATGAAATATGTGCTACAATACATTGTAATCAATCAGACATCTGGTTTTACTTATCTAACTGTATTAGAAAGAATCTGATTGGTGGTTACGACTTGTTTTGCCTTATGATGCTTTTTTGTTTTTAACCTATGCATCACTTTTTTTTTTATAAATGCCAATTACAATGGTTTTATCATGATCTGTCAGGATAAGGATAACATGAGGCTTAAACACCCATTTTGCACATACATATACTGTATATAACTTAGGGCTGCATTCCCAAGTAAGGATGCCGAGGGCTGACTACAGTTGTGGTGAATAAGGCTACAGTATATGGCTATGGCCTAGGTAAGAGAAAGTGAGACCAGGTGATGGCACAGACCGGTACAACCCTACTGTTATGAGCAGCTACATGCCAATTTATTGAACATACGTCACTGGCATAAGCCACGGCTGCACTCACACTGTGGGCCTAATTCAGACCTGATCGCAGCAGCAAATTTGATCTCTAACGGGCAGAACCACGTGCACTGCCGGGGAACGCAGGTATAACATGTGCAGAGAGAATTAGATTTGGGCGAGTTATACTTAGAGATGTGCGGCGGGTACTTTTTGTGTTTTCGTTTTGGTTCTGGTTCCATGCTCGTGTTTTGGGTCTGGATTGGTTTTGCCAAAACCACACTTTCGTGTTTTGGTTTTGGATCTGGATGATTTTTTTTAAAAACACAATATAAAAACAGCTAAAATCACAGAATTTGGGGGTAATTTTAATCCTATGGTATTATTTACCTCAATGACATTAATTTCCATTCATTTCCAGTCTATTCTGAACACCTCACACATCACAATATTGTTTTTAGGCCAAAAGGTTGCACCGAGGTGGCTGTATGACTAAGCTAAGCGTCACAAGTGTGTGGCACAAACACCTGGCACATCTAGGAGTGGCACTGCAGTTGCAGACAGGATGGCACTTAAAAAAACTAGGCCCCAAACAGCACATCATGCAAAGAAGAAAAAGAGGTGCAATGAGGTAGCTGTATGACGAAGCTAAGCAACACAAGTGTGCGGCACAAACAACATGGGACGTGCTGGAATTTGTAATACACGTACCCCTAAACCACACACACACATGGCAAAGCTTGTAAAATTTATTTGGATTACAACCCTTTTATTTGGAGCTATTATAACAATATGCAGCACAGGCGAGCGTACCCCTACACCACACAGGGCAAACCTTGTAAAAATTAATTGGATAATAATATAAGTAATGTATATAACCCTTTTATTTGGAGTTAACAATATATAGCACAGGACACCACCACTGGACTTATAGCAGCACAAGACACCACCACTGGACGGATGCAGCACAAGACAGCACCACTGGACTGGACTTACATGGCAGTACCCCTGGACTTATACGGCAGGATGGCACTTTAAAAAAACTAGTCCCCAAACAGCACAGGATGCAAAGAAGAAAAAGAGGTGTAAGATGGAATTGTCCATGGGCCCTCCCACCCACCCTTATGTTGTATAAACAGGACACGCACACTTTAACAAACCAATAATTTCAGCGACAGGGTCTGCCACATGACTGTGGCTGAAATGACTGGTTTGTTTGGACCCCCACCAAAAAAGAAGCAATTAATCTCTCCTTGCACAAACTGCCTCTACAGAGGCAAGATGTCAACCTCATCCTCAACCTCCGATTCCTCACCCCTTTCACTGTGTACATCCTCCTCGTCACAGAGTATTAATTTGTCCCTGCTGGAATCCACCATCACAGGTCCCTGTGTACTTTCTGGAGGCAATTGTTGGTAAAGGTCTTCCCAGAGGAATTTATAGTTCATTTTGATGAACATCATCTTCTCCACATTTTGTGGACGTAACCTCCTACGCTGATCGCTGACAAGGTTACCGGCTGCACTAAACACTCTTTCGGAGTACACACTGGAGGAGGGGCAACTTAGATAAAGTAAAGCCAGTTTGTGCAAGGGCATCCAAATTGCCTCTTTTTCCTGATAGTATACATACGGACTGTCTGACATGCCATTCTTTCAATGGTGACAGAATCATATGCAGTGACACTAGACATGTCAGTAATCGTTGGCAGGTCCTTCTATCTGGACCAGATGTCAACACTCACTCCTGACTGCCCTGCCTCACCGCCAGCGGGTGGGCTAGGAAATCTTATCCTTTTCCTCACAGCCCCAGTTGCGGGAGAAAGTGAAGGAGGAGCTGTTGACGAGCCACATTCTGCTTGAGATGCCAATTTTCTCACCAGCAGGTCTTTGAACCTCTGCAGACTTGTGTGATACAACGTAGGCTTTAAAACTAGGATCGAGCACAGTGGCCAAAATGCAGTGCTCTGATTTCAACAGATTGATCACCCTTGAATCCTGGCAAAGCGAATGAAGGGCTCCATCCACAAGTCCCACATACTTTGCAGAATCGCTCTGTATTAGCTCCACTTTCAATTTCTCCAGCTGCTTCTGCAAAAGCCTGATGAGGGGAATGACCTGACTCAAGCTTGCAGTGTCTGAACTGACTTCACGTGTGGCAAGTTCGAGGGGTTGGAGAACCTTGCACAAAATGGAAATCATTCTCCACTGCGCTTGAGTCAGGTGCATTACCCCTCCTTTGCCTATATCGTAGGTGGATGTATAGGCTTGAATGGACTTTTGCTGCTCCTCCATCCTCTGAAGCATATAGAATGTTGAATTCCACCTCGTTACCACCTCTTGCTTCAGGTGATGACAGGCCAGGTTCAGGAGTATTTGCTGGCGCTCCAGTCTTCGGCATGCAGTGGCTGAATGCCGAAAGTGGCCCGCAATTTTTCAGGCTACCGACAGCATTTCCTGCACCCCCCTGTTATTTTTCAAAAAATTCTGCACCACCAAATTAATTGTATGTGCAAAACATGGGACATGCTGGAATTTGCCCAGATGTAATGCACGCACAATATTGGTGGCGTTGTCCGATATCACAAATCCCCAGGAGAGGCTAAGTGGGATAAGCCATAGTGCAATGATGTCCCTCAGTTTCCGTAAGAAGTTGTCAGCGGTGTGCCTCTTACAGAAAGCGGTGATACATAGCGTAGCCTGCCTAGGAATGAGTTGGCGTTTGCGAGATGCTGCTATTGGTGCCGCTGCTGTTGTTGTTGCTGCGGGAGGCAATACATCTAACTCAGTGGGCTGTCAGTAATATAGTCCTTAGTCTACCCTGTTCCACTTCCACATGTCTGTGGTTAAGTGGACAGTGGGTACAACTGCATTTTTTAGGACACTGAGGACACTTTTTCTGACGTCTCTGGACATTCTCGGTATCGCTTGCCCAGTGAAGTGGAACCAAGATGGGATTTGGTACCGGGGACACACTACCTCAAACAATTCTCTAAGTCCCACTGAACTAATGGCGGATACCGGACACACGTCTAACACCAACATAGCTGTCAAAGCCTCAGTTATCCGCTTTGCAACAGGATGACTGCTGTCATATTTCATCTCCCTCACAAATGACTGTTGGACAGTCAATTGCTAAGTTGAAGTAGTACAAGTGGTCTTCCAACTTCCCCTCTGGGATGACTATCGACTCCCAGCAGCAACAACAGCAGGTGTACCACTCAAGGATCCTCCGGAGGAATCCCGGTTAGGAGAGGACTCCTCAGTCTTGCCAATGACATGGTCTGCAGGACTACTAACGTTCCTGACTGAGGAGGAAGTTGACGTTGAGGGAGTTGGTGGTGTGGCTTTCAGGAGCTTGGGTACAAGAGGAAGAAGGGATTTAGGTGTCAGTGGACTGCTTACGCTCTTACCCAAAGTTTTACAACTTGACACTGACTTCTGATGAATGCACAGCAGGTGACGTATAAGGAAGGATGTTCCTAGGTGGTTAACGTCCTTACCTCTACTTATTACAGATTGACAGAGGCAACACACGGCTTGACACCTGTTGTCCAGATTTGTGGAGAAATAATTCCACACCGAAGAGGTGGCTTTTTTGGTATTTTGCCCAGGCATCACAATGGCTTATTCATCCCACGGACAACAGGTGTCTCCCCCGGTGCCTGATTTAAACAAACCACATTACCATCAGAATCCTCATAGTCAACTTCCTCCTCAGCGCCAGCAACACCCATATACTCATCCTGGTGTACTTCAACAGTGACATCTTTAATTCGAATATCAGAAACTGGACTGTGGGTGCTAATTCCAGCACTTGCAGAGGGCGTGCAAATGGTGGAAGGAGACACCTCTTCCCGTCCGGTGTTGGGAGGGTCAGGCATCGCGACCGCCGACACACTTGGACTCTCCTTGGGGATTTGTGATACCATCTTAAAACGCACAGTTCTTTGCTTTGCTTTTGCCAGCTTAACTCTTATAATTTTTCTAGTGGGAGGATGAGGGCTTCCATCGTCATGTGAAGCTGAACCACTAGTCATGAACATAGGCCAGGGCCTTAGCCGTTCCTTGCCACTCCGTGTCGTAAATGGCATATTGGCAAGTTTACGTTTCTCCTCAGACCATTTAAATTTATTTTTTGGGATCTTTTTACTGAACTTTGGCTTTTTGGATTTTACATGCCCCCTACTATCACATTGGGCATCGGCCTTGGCAGACGACGTTGATGGCATTTCATCGTCTATGTCATGACTAGTGGCAGCAGCTTCAGCACTAGGAGGAAGTGGTTCTTGATCTTTCCCTATTTTATCCTCCATATTTTTGTTCTCCATTATTATTCTGGAGTTATATAACAATATGGGGTACAGGAGAGTGTACCTCTACACCACACAGGGCAAACCCTGTGAAAATTATTTGTATTAAATATTAATAACCCCTTTATTTGGAGTAAATAATATACAGCACAGGACAGCACCACTGAACTTATATGGCAGAACCACTGGACTGGACTTATACGGCAGTATCACTGGACTTATACGCCAGTACCACTGGAATTATACGGCAGGATCACTGGAATTATACGGCAGTACCACTGGACTTATATGGCAGTATCACTGGACTTATACGGCAGTATCACTGGACTGGATATATACGGCAGTACCACTGGACTTATATGGCAGTATCACTGGATTGGATATATACGGCAGTACCACTGGATTTATATGGCGGTACCACTGGACTGGATTTATACGGCAGTATCACTGGACTTATACGCCAGTACCAATGGAATTATACGGTGGGATCACTGGACTTATACGGCAGTACCACTGGACTGGATTTATACGCCAGTACCACTGGAATTATATGGCAGTAGCACTGGACATATATGGCAGCATCACTGGACTGGATTTATACGCCAGTACCGCTGGAATTACACGCCAGTACCACTGGAATTATACAGCAGTATCACTGAATTTATACAGCAGTACCGCTGGACATTTACGGCAGTATCACTGGACTGGATTTACATGCCAGTACTGTTGGAATTACACGCCAGTACCACTGGAATTATACAGCAGTATCACTGAATTTATACGGCAGTACCGCTGGACATATACGGCAGTATCACTGGACTGGATTTATACGACAGTACCGCTGGAATTATACACCAGTACCACTGGAATTATACAGCAGTATCACTGGATTTATACGCCAGTACTGCTGGACATATACGGCAGTATTACTGGACATATACGGCAGTATCACTGGACATATACGGCAGTACCAGTGGACATATACAGCAGCACAGGGACACCACCACTGGACTGATGCAGGATAACTCAGCACCACTGCAATGGACTGGATTTATACAGCAGCGCTGGACATATGGCAGCAGAGGACACCACCACTGTGACTGGACTGATGCAGCACAAGACACTACAACTGTACTGATGCAGCACAAGACAACACCACTGAACTGATGCAGGACACTGAGGACGGAGACACGTCCTCTCTCTGACCTCTCCAATGCCGGAGTGAAAATGGCGGCGACGCGCGGCTCCTTATATGGAATCCAAACCCCATGATAATCCAACAGCAGGATGATGACATTTTTCCTCGTTCTGGTTTCCAAGTCAGGTAGGAAAACCCGAGCCTTTCTCGGATCCGGGCTCGGGACGTGAAGTTCGGGAGGGTTCAGTTCTCGGGGAACCGAACCCGCTCATCTCTAGTTATTATGTTTCTGTGCAGGATACACACCCCACCCAAATCTTACTCTCTCTGCACATGTTATATCTGCCCCCCACCCCTGCAGTGCACATGGTTTTGCCCATTAGAGAACAAATTTGCTGCTGCGATCAGGTCGGAATTAGGCCCTGTGAGCAGAGCAAGAAAGGGACATACAGTACCAAGCTCTAAGGTGTCTTTGGGTGACCCAAAGTTTGCAAAAACAAAACTGTTCCATTCCTCACCAGAGCCCAGAGGAGAGCGGCAGAATGCCCATGTGCCAATATGAAGTTAAATATGAATATGCCAATATGAAGTTGAATATGAAGTGCCAGTATGAAGTTTGCGGGTATGCTATGCTGCCTGTCATGCTTACATCTATATGCATGTTCCAAACATTACAGAATTTTAGAAAGAGCATATGTGCAGAGGGGCCTTCTGCATGAGAGTAGGTATATGAAGGACATACGGTGGACCATGGATGGAATGGTTTGTTTTTATTGCGGGCAGTGACTTCCTCATTGCTAAATGAAGGCGACTACTGTCCCTTGCAGCTAATAGGTTAACATAACAAAATGTGCTCCTGACAAATGGCGAGAAGCTTATTTAAATTCCCGTCTGGAGAGATCTTCAGATCATCATTATTCAATCTATCAGTCTGCTGGACGGCATTTGTCATCACTTCACAAGAGCCTGGCCCAGTCTCTTTCTCAGGTTTCATGCAGCTGCCCAGGCATTTCTAAACAACAGTTGCTGAGCCGTTTCCACACTTTCAAAACGATTAATAACATGAATAATAATAAATACAATGTGAATTCAATGACACCTTAAATTACACTACTTGTAAAACATAATACACTGCTGAGATATGTAGTGTAAAAAACAACAACTTGTGTTTACTACTGAGATGGAAAGGATCTATCAGAGATTTGTGGCTTATGTATCAATACGCGGATAACATTATAACTGCAATGTGCTGTTTTTCTCTTTATAGGAAGAGAAGGCAGAAAAAAGCCGTAGGGTCTATTTATTATTAAATATTAAATGAGTGTTGCCCCCTTAATAATGTGATGGTAATTTGACGCAAAATATTAAGTATCCCTAAAATGTACTAAGAAGGTATTTTAGCAGGGTAACAGGGTGGTAGATAGACAGTATATAGATGCATGGTCAATAGATCGACACCACATGGTTGACAGGGTCAAAAGGTCAACAGTTACATGGTTGACATGGACATCGGTCAGCAGGGTTGACACAAAAAAAGGTTGGGATGTGGTTTTTCACGATTTTATTTTATTTTTAGGGTTACAATTAGGGGTTAGGGTTAGGCACTTGAGGCAGGATTAGGGTTAGGCTGCCGCAGGGGACGGTTCGTGTTAGGCACTTGGGTTAGGCTACGGAAGGGGACAGTTAGGGTTAGGCACCAGGGGGAGGATTAGGGTTAGTTACAATGGGGAGGGTTAGGGTTATGGTTATATTTACAGTATATTTAGGGATATTTATATTTAGGTATAGTTAGATTTTTTTTTTAGGCTTGTTATAGT